>NC_056726.1:1833131671-1833374171 GCF_019279795.1 Protopterus annectens
ATGTGTATATATATATATATATATATATATATATATATATATATATATATATATAAAATGTGTATGTATATATATATGTGTGTGTGTGTATATATATATATGTATGTATATATATATATGTATGTATGTATATATATATATATATATATATATATATATATATATATATATGTGTATGTGTGTGTATATATATATATATATATATATATGTGTGTGTATAATATAGTGTGTGTGTAGGCATGTGTAGATACAGATATAGATTTATAGAGATGTGTGTATGTGTTCATACATATATGTATATATAAATTTATACATATATATATATGTGTGTGTGTATATATATATATATATATATATATATATATATATATATATATATATATATATATAGAATGCGTGTGTGGTGTGTGTATATATAATGTGTGTATGTATATAATATGTGTGTATATGTGTATAATTTTTTTTTTTTTTTTTTTTTGTTTTTTTTTTTTTTTTTTTATGATCAAAACAAGCCACAAAGAAGACACTTTCCTATTGGGGATTTTTATAGAATGGATAAAAGTAATACGTTTTGTGAACATTTTGTATTATGTGCAGATAATTGAGGTTAATTGTCTTGAAGGACCAGCCTCATGGTGCAGAGGGAAAGTCCTTAGCTGCCTCAGACGACAAAGGTTTGTATAACAGCACAGACACTGGAGGGACTGGATTGAGGAGTTCAGTTGATGAAGCTTCTCATGCTGGGATAAAGGAGACTGGCTAAGCTTGGTGCAGTGGCAGCATTAAGAGCTGGGTAGGCTCTGTGCTGCAAGTGATATACAGCTGGTTGGGATATTGCAAATGCATGGTAGTGTGTGCACACTTCCCATACACAGCATTTGTGGTGCTTAGGAGGCTGCTCTGGGGTGAAAGGTGGTTAATGCAAATTCTCCTCTGTAGCAGTGTGAGATTGCATCAGCACCCTTAGTCTCTTTACCAACCTCATTTGTGGGGTGCAGTTGAGCCCAGGGTTTCTAGGGCTGGTTCAGTAGACCCATTGACTGAGGAGAGGAGCTGGTGGCAACTCATGGTCAGCTTTGAGATGATGACCTTTTTTTAACTTCTTAAAGTATCTTTAAAGGAGACATCAGGAGGGGTGATTGTGGTCAGTAATTTTTGGGAAAAGATGGCATCCCCATCATGTTCACTCAGCTTTACCCTTGTAGTGAACTGTTTAGAGTTAGAAAGAAAGACAAATAGGCTGAGTTTTACACTTGAAGCTCAAAAGGTGTTTAGCTTTTTTTGAGTAGAGAGTATATCTTGAAGTATTAATACAGAAAAGAGTAATTTATTTTGTTGGTTTGTTGTTTTGTGTTTTTTAACTCATGAAAATGTTCAAGCCTTTATAATCTTGGGTGTGTTAACAATGCATTTGTTTAATTTCTGCGTCTGTTACTTTGCTTTTCTTGTAGCCAAAACGATTCAAATTGAATTATGCAACATACGGAAAACCACCTGATAACAGGTAATGCTAAAATGACTATATATTCTTTTGCATATTTTCCTCAGCACATGGCAAAAATGCAAACTGCATTTAAAGGTGTTCTTTAATAGTTTTACTGTGGAATAAAATCTATTTAAATACAACCTTTAGATGAATGAATGTAACATGTTTCTGTCAAGACCTCCTAAGAATCTTGAGTTTGAAGCCTTTTGGTGTGTGTTATGCAAGGTTTACAGCAATGTTTACTGTTTGTAATTCCAATACTTCCCGTTAAGCAAGTTAAAAGCAAGTGCAGAACTTCTGCCACTACTCTTATGCTAGACTTATGCCAGAGACAGTGTTTGGGCATAGAATTGTAGTACCATAAAGTAGGGTTAACTGTAATTTTCTATACATACAGAGTTCTCTTGTTTTTTGTTTAATGGAAATAAAAACAGATTCACCTCACTTTTGTACTAGTAAATATATGCCAAGAAGAGTTGAAGACATTCAGTGGTGGTGATGCACCATGGATTTATCTGTACTGTTCCATTAACTGTCATCTGTCTTTTTTGTTGCTGCTGCTGTTTGCTGTTAAAACAAAAAGTGAAAACTGAAAAGCTCATGCTTGCCTTTGTTAAATATAACTGACCGTGTGTGTGACATTCTGGTTAAATTGTAGAGCTCCTGCTTACAGAAAACTCTTCTGCTGTTTGTTTTTTTTTTTTTTACTCTTAGACTTGAGTGCTAGAATGCCATAGTTTGCTGACCAGCTAATACTTTCTAATGTGATGATGTGGGACTTCTCATTTAGCATTCCCTATTAGAACCCAGTTGGACAGCAAGCAGTTGACTAAAATGATAGTGGTGAATTCCTTCTTAATTTAATGCATGTGAAGTTGAACATGTGAAAATATCTAAGAACATTGCCCAAAATCACACGAGGAGCTATGGTCTTGCATTTTCTATATGACTTTATTGTAAAGCATCATTTTATTAGATTTGTAGATATTCCAGGGCCACTGAGTCTCATGACCATACTCCTTTTGTCAGTACCCTCTCTCAGACATCACCTTCTTTCTCCAGGAGGGCTGTACCAATCAATTCTGGAGTAAATTTATGGATACTCCTCCTAGTTTGATTTAATGGCAGATAGTGAGTCACAGCCTCTAGTTTGCTTTAATGACATATAGTGACTCACACTACTTAACGTGCAGGGAAGTGTATTCCAGAGGCTTCGAAGGCACCAGGTTATAAACCAGTCCCACCACAACTGCTGTGTATGGGAAGTGTGCACACACTACCATGCATTTGCAATATCCCAACCAGCTGTATATCACTTGCAGCACAGAGCCTACCCAGCTCTTAATGCTGCCACTGCACCAAGCTTAGCCAGTCTCTTTTATCCCAGCATGAGAAGCTTCATCAACTGAACTCCTCAATCCAGTCCCTCCAGTGTCTGTGCTGTTATACAAACCTTTGTCGTCTGAGGCAGCTAAGGACTTTCCCTCTGCACCATGAGGCTGGTCCTTCAAGACAATTAACCTCAATTATGTTTCATGTATTTGTTGGTGAATATTTAGGTCTTTGGTTCTAATATTGGTAGAACAGTTGGATCTGGAGGTTCAGGACAATCTCCCCTCAGAAGTCTGTAAGACACTAAAGGATTAGAGCTTCTAGGCATTGATTAGGTCGAAACTCATAACATCGACACATGGCATTCAAAGCATTATGCCCTTTCCCCACTGTAGTGCGACCCTGGAGTTAGAATAACTAGATGGGGGGGGGCACATTATTTAGATAAATATTGTCCTCTTTGTTATAACTATCCACATGTACCTATGAAATTTACTATGTATGTGGGGGGCTATGCCCCCCACACCCCCCTATCAATTTATTCTAACTCCAGGGTCGCGCTACAGTGGGCAAGGGGCATAATGCTTTGAATGCCATGTGTTGATGTTATGAGTTTCAACCACATGAGTTGTCTGTGTTTTGAGCTTTAGGTGTTTTGGTCTTGATGAAATGTTGTTGATCATATGAACTTTCGATCATATGTAGACCCATATGTATGTATGCATGTATATATATATATATATATATATATATATATATATGTGTGTGTGTATATATATATGTATGTGTGTGTGTGTGTGTATATATATATATATATATATATATATATATATATATGTAATTTCCTGACAACAGTTAATGTTCAGCATTGACCACTGCTGTAGTAGCCTTAGCTGTATGGTTATATCCAGCATAGGATATAACCCATATAGCTAAGGCTAATACAGCAGTGATCACTTGAACATGTACAGTTATAGTAAGTTTACTTGCACAACTGTTCTTTGCATCATGGTTAAAAGATGGGGCGCTATCAACCCAAACTGCATTTTAATTTTGTAGTGGAGTGCTGTCTAGATGAAAGCATAGTGGTTGCTTTCCCAGTTTACCTAACCACTTCTGTATTTGTACTTCATTTTGTGCCCCCCCCCTCCCTTGTAAATACAAGGTCCAGGACTAACTCCTCCATTAGCTTCCATTGCTGGTTGATTTGTGGTGTGCTATTTTAAGATTTCAGGAAGTGATGTTTCTGAAATTTATCTTGATGGGTAGCTTTTATTCTTGTTTCTCAGTCGGAAGGCTGTTGTCTTACTGAGACTCCATGGATTTAACATAGAGGAACCCCCGGAATGGGTCCAAACATAATTTTCACCAGTCATGTAGATGTTCCTTGTTCTGAGATGTCCTCATGCCTGTTCCAGTGTGTTCTGTGAAGTGAACACTGTTGTGTGTGAAATATTTTATTAGCCCACCAATTCCTTTGTTACTTGCTTGGTTCATTTCATAATTCTTACAGTCATCTTTGAATTCCTGTTTTCATGTGCATAAATATCCTCAAACTAATCATACATGCATTTGTCGGGTTACAAGCCAAAACGTGGACTAGCAT
Source organism: Protopterus annectens (assembly GCF_019279795.1). NCBI lineage: Eukaryota > Metazoa > Chordata > Ceratodontiformes > Protopteridae > Protopterus > Protopterus annectens. Next base: position 1,833,136,096 of record NC_056726.1, read on the forward strand.
TGATTTTCTGTTTAACAGGGGAACAGTATTTGGAAAACTACTGCAGGTGTCGGGGATTTAATCCTTCTACTTAAGGTCCACCAACTGAATAAGCCTAGTGGAGCTCCCAATTATACCATCATGTGCGTCTTCTACAGAAGCTTGAGGATCAGTGTAGCCCCTAGCATAAATTGATACATTGTCATAATGGCACCTTCGTAGACTAGGTCAAAGGCTACTTTTCCAAAAGGCAAGTCCAGTGTTTGGTTGGCTTTCCAGTGTCTGCTGGTGCAGCCCTTGTCCTTTGTGAGGACTCAAGCCTGCATCTGTGTTATGAGGATGAGAGGGAATTGGAGAAAATGCATCCCCTGGCTGCCGTCTTGGGGCATATATCACAGGGTTTTGTGCTGCTTGCCTTTGGTTGACCTCCTCAAGCTGGAGATTGACCAGCCTGTTCCAAGAGAATTGTCCATTGAGTCTTCCTTTATTTGATTGACAGTAGTCAGGAATGAGGATTACTTTCTTGGTACAGGTTGCACAACTAGGTCTGCATGACTTAACTGAGGAGGGTCTGTCCTTTTGTTTTATGCTGTGGGAAGGTCTGTACTGTTGCGTTTTGCCTTAGGAAGGGTGTGAATGTTTAGCCAGCTTAACTAGATACCCGATTTACCAATTTTAATTTTTAATGGGAGAATTTCTTTTAACACATGTACCATTGAGCATCAATTAGAATAGTTGCTGTGTACATCTTGCACTCACAGAAGCTACTAAACTTATTTCCTATTCATATTGTACTGAGTTTTGGGGTTTAGCAGGTATACAGTTCAACATCTTGTGCCCTGATGGTTTGTCTGCCCCTTCCAGTGTCATTTCTCATATCTTCACTTTTTTTTGGTCAGAGATGCATCAAAGAGCGAAAATAAATGTGGATGAGAAAACATTATTTGATCATAGTACATTGAGTCCACAACTTCCATTGCATATACCTTTTCTAAACTTTAACCACTTTTATAGTTCTTGATTGTACTTCCCACCTGAAGCTGAAAATGCAGACAAAAACAGGCATTTAACTGTCTGACATTACTTCATATTTAGGATACTGTGCACTATGCTTATAAATGTGAGTTGCACTGTGCAGGTTTTAATTGCCATTATTCATAAAACTGTTCATTATATGGTGACGTGTGCTCCGCAGTGAACAGGACATGAGTGCTATATACCACTGCTGTTCTGTAGCACTGCATCCTGTGGGACATAGATGGTGGAATGTGTAGAGAAGGAGGGAGATCAGCAATTGATAATACATAAGGGTTGGATAGTTGTGTGTGTGCTGATGGTAACTGTTTTAGGGCAGAATTATTTGTGATAAGGTACATAATGTGCTGGATGAGCGATAGTGCGCATTTCCATTTAAGCATTTGAGTGACGTATAATGAGGGATGCAGAGTAGAAGCAAATGGGAAAGGAATGGGAAGACTGGCAATTTGTAGCAAAACGTTAAGTAGATTGATTGCCTTAGAAACCTTACATACTGTGGTGGAAATTTTGACTTATTATATATTGCAGTGGTGGTGCTGCGGTAGCGTTGTCGCCTCACAGTAAGCCATTGTCCTGTTCGATTCTCAGCTAAAGCGTCTTCTGTGTGGATACATGCGTGAATGGGCGTACCTTCGTTGAAGGTTGTGCGTCAGGCCTGGCAAGTTAGTACATAAAAATCTACTGCCAATCATTAGTGGACCGGAGTTCTGCTGTGGCGACCCATAACCAGGAAAAGCCGAAAGATGCGACAACAACTATATTTAATTCTGTCTATTAATCTCTGCTTATATGTGCAATTGCTTTAAAATTTTAACAGCTAAGGTCATTGACATGACACTCCATATTCAGTACTTTCTGCCCCACTAAACATTTCATAAAAGCTTCATCCTTTTTTTACATACTGTGGTGCTGTAACTCTTATTGACTAGTGCCATGTGATATGTTCTTTGAGGTGCAGTATAGCATGGTTGGCACACTCCATTGCTGTATATTCCTGTGTTCAGTTTATTACTTTTATTCTGATAATCTCAGTTTTGGGTTGCTAAACATAATGTATTGGGGACATTGTGTACATTGCAACCTTTTAGATGTGGTTAATCTGTGCTTGCAGCAACATGAATTTTAACTACATCTTCACAGGATGTCCTGCGTTTCACACACATTTGTGAGTTATGAACTACTTTTTGGGGGCTGTATTTGCATAGCTGTTTCATATCCAGATAAAGATTTGCAGCAGAGCATAGTTACATAGGTTCATGTGCAAGTACTAAGCTATCTGCCTGCGGGCATCTATAATCCTAGCCAGAATGTGTTGGCTTTCCCCGCCCCCTTAGATTAGTTCCCTGTGCCTCTGTCCAGCAGAGCCACTGCAGTGATCCTCGGGTAAATTTCCATTTCCCATCCACTCGTCAAGGTTTCTCTTGAAGAGTGTTAGTGAGGGGCTCTGCCTAATGTAGATTGGGATCCTGTTCCAAAGCATGAGTCGTCTCTGGGGCAGGAATCTATCCCTCCAACACATCCTATTTATCGTTGTGTTGAGGTTTAGATCCCTAGAGCGTGTGGCTCTTTGAGGATTTATTTATTTATTTATTTTTTCTTTTTTCAGGTGGAGCATGTCCATCAATTCTGGGTTGGACATGGCCTTGTATGTTAGGCAGAGATCACCTCTGAGTAAGCGGTGTGCAACCGAGTACAGCTGGAGTTTCTTCAGTTGGGCTGCATAGGGCATATTTTTGAGGCCAGTAATCCTCTTGGTGAGGTACTTCTGTGGTCTTTCCAGCCGTTGCAGGTGTCTTGTAAGGTACATCCCACATGGAGCGTTTTACTCTATGATGGGTCTGATGAGTGATGAGTAGAGGGGCACAATAACCTCTTTTGTTTTAGATGCGAACCCTTTTGTGATTAGGTGGGCCACATAGAAGGATTTTCTAACCACCTTGGCAATATGATTATCAAAGGAGAGATTACTGTCTACTTGGGTCCCCAGATCCCTTATTACATTTTCTGTTTTTAGGGGACTACCACGTATGTGGCAGTTCGTGGGTACTTTGTTTTTTCCAAAAGGATGACTATGCACTTTTGACATTTAGCTTGAGGCCATGATTTTGAAACCAGGTGTCCGTCTCAGTGAAACACTTCTGGAGGATGTCTGTATCAGCTGGAGAGACAATTATAGCCCCAGTTTGCAATAGTCTGCGAACTTGGTCAGCTATAGTCCTCCTGTGATTGCCTGTACCTCTGAGAAGTATATACTGAACAGGAGGGGTCCCAGGACTGAGCCCTGTGGGACACCACTTGTAACTGGTTTAGAGTCGGACCTAGAGCCTGCAACTCTCACCTTATGGGTTCTGTCCGTGAGCCAATTGGCAACCCATCTCTTGATTTAGCAGCATATATGAGCAGCACCTTTGTATTTTTGTTTGTTCACAGCTGTAGAATTGTACATGTGTTCTGACATTGTTGAGGAAAGTGTGTATGTATATGCACGTGTGTATGCACATGCACTGTGGGGGGGGGGGGCTGCTTAGCATTCTTTTAGACAAATACTTCTTGATTAACATTCTTCCTGATCTTTGCCTTTCACCTTCCAAGAGGAGAGTCCACATAGAAGCTTAATGCAGTTTTTTTTCTTACCAAGACTGAAAGGTTATGTAGTTTTGGAAGTCAATCAACACATCAACATATTTGAAATGAGAGTGGTTCTCTTAGCATTGCAGGCATTCCAGGACCACCTTCTCCAGTGAGTAGTATCCAAAAACTTGGACAGCATGGCTTGGTATTGTATGTCACCAAGCAGGGGAGCACTAGATCGTACAGTAAGAGTGTGGGAATGGACTCCCTCCTGAGAGACATACAAGTGCAACACCTGACTTATAAACAAACACAAATAAAGGAAAACAGTGAATGCTGAGCATAGCTGTTCTGCATAAAAGTTGTTTGTACAGGAGGCAAGCCCCCTGCACCCCTTAATGTGGTGGGGGGGGGCAGGTCCCCACCAAACTTGTATGTACTAACTCAGAGATCACCATATCTTGAGAAATGGAAATTCTGTGTGACATGTAAGCTCAGACTTGGTGCATGTAACTTGGTATTTTTCTTCATTCTGTATGCTCTTCCAAGACTTGTAGTAACCAAGTGTTGGAAAAATCAAATGGTTGCTGTCTGAAATAAGTGCTGTCTTCACAATGCTTTTTGATAACAGTACACGCAGACCACCAGTCTGGGACAAAAAGTGTTTAAAATTACTTTATTTAGATCACTTTCTGAATGCATCTTCTGTATTTATCTGTATTTATACTTCATCCAACAGATCTCTCCCATATAAACCAAAGGCTCGTCCAGCTAATGCAGTTGCTATGTCCATCAACTCCTTTATAAATGGTTCATAGGCAAATACTAGGCTATTAAGTTGCAGACTATTACAGGCCTAGCCAATAACAAGAGGTCAGAATCAAATCCTGTACCTTGTATCTGTGAGGTAAAGACCTTAACCATTATGCCAGGCCCTCCCCAGTAGATGACATTTGTTAAGCTGCCACTTTGGCATCTCTGGGTACTTGGGTTCATGGACGATTTGCTAGGCTAGTAACCCCGCAGAAGCATTGTAAGCTTATCCATGCTTCTCAAATAACCAGAGGTTAGAATTCAACCATGTGCCTTGTGTTTGTGAGGTAAAGGCCTTAACAGATATGCCAACCCTCCCCCTTTTTGTAAACATTATAAGCCATGTGGGATGTCTAGGTATTCCATCACAGCCACCAAACTCCATGGCATTTGTCATGATGCCACCCAAGATGTTAGCTGGAGATTCTTTCCAATCCAATGAAGTGGGCAGACTGAATAATCTAAGATGCAATAATGTATACTTGCCATAATGTTGGATCTTGATTATCCATGTCTGTCTACTTCAACCCTCCCTTCCATTTACCAAATTGTCCTTACTGACGCCCTGAGGCTGTCTCTGTTATCTTGGTAAGGATTCTTCCTTTCCACCTGGAGGGGAAGCTTCTCTTTTTTTTTGGGGGGGGGGTGGGGGTCAGGAGCTCCATGATTCACAAGATAAAGTTTAGAAGAAGTGTAATTGTTACATTGACAATATAGCTGTACCTTTCTTTCGCTTGTGTCTGTCCACTCAGTGTACAAACTTAAGACTTGGTGTGCATCTGTAAAGCAGATAGTCAGTAATCCACTTAAGTTGAACGTTTACAAAACTTGTGCTTAATGACAACATAGCTCTAAAACAATCTGGGACAAATTCAGAAATAATCAGGGACACATGTTCTTCCCCTTCGCCAGCAGTAGTCCGTACTAATGCCATGACGCCAGCCCCAGCAGCCTTTTACCGTGCATGGTCCGATGCAGAGCAATTTTATGAAAGTGCAGGGCCAGCGCATGACCGATTTCTCCGGAACGCCCGTTTCAGACCTAATACAGAGTTGGTTAAGTATCAAACCGCTGGGGAACATTTTTAGTTTTTTCTTGCCTCAGTATTTAACCGATGTCAGATTTTCACTCAAGTTCTCTGCGGGTTGTTTGGTTTTATCTACTGCTTCAGAGTATTCACTTTGGTCATGGCCCAGTGATAGCTTTACTAGGCTTTAAGGTCTCTGGTTTTATCTTACTTGACGACTGCCTGATTCTGGCTCAAGAAAAGGAACACCTTCTACAGCATCTGGAATATGTCATAGCAGTGCTAAGATGCCTTCTACATTCTAGAACTTGCTCAAAGTCCAGTCTAGTACCCTCAAGACATGTGCTTTCTGGGTATGAGATCCAAGACAGCACCCTCTCAAGCCTTTAACCCCGGACAAACAAAAAGAGTCTGTCACTTTGTCATGTGAGACTATTTCATCAGTCCCAATGACTGCAAGGCGACAGTCCTTCAAGCATTAGGTCTCATGGCATCATAGAGCTCTGGTGCTTCCCGTGCTGGGACTGGGTTCATGGCATCTTGTATTCTGGTGCAATCATTTATGGACACAGCACTGCCAAGATTTGACATGGTCATTCAAATAATACTGACTGCTTAAAAGGAATTCTTGTGGTGGGCTCCAAAGAATATCACTAGCTAAACCAGGGACTCTTCTGTGACCTCGCCAGAAAGGAGTCATTCTTAACGACCTCTCTGTCACCACTACTTGGGGAGCTCTATCTAAAATGGAAAGTGGATACAACAGAAGCTAAACGCAGACTACAACATCTACATATCAACATGAAGGAGATGTTAGCAGTCCACAAGACATTGGATGCACCAGACATGAGTGTCTGCATATACTTCACATGAAGGAGATGTTAGCAGTCCAGTTTGCATCATGTGGCCTATCTGACAGCAACTTTAACACATTTGTATCCTCTATGCAAGCAAGAAATGATTTTATGGGAGACCAAGGCTCAAACAAACTGACTCTCAGGCAAGGTTTCTGCCAGATTTTATCCCTTCCCTCAGGCAAGTATTCTGCAGACAAAGGGAACTCCCCGGCAGATGTAAACTGATCTTCATGTATTTATTAAGAATTGACAGTGTCATGACCTCTGGGAGACATAGATCTGTTCGCTTTCCACTATCCCACATGCTGAACTCAGATTGCACAAAGGGTTTCATCACAACCACCAGAAAGTGGATGCTGCACAAAGGGGTTGGAAAAACAGCTCTGTCTATGCCTTTCCACCTCTACCTCTTCTTCCAAAGGTATTACTAAAGGTTCTTCCTCTACTCTTCTTAAGGATGATTTAGGATAGCTCCAGATTGGCCTTGATACACTTGATTTGACTTCTAAGGAGTGGCCTAAAGAAGCCTCCAGTCTTGTTACCTCTTTCTTTCCTCATCTGCCTCCTCAGAAGGACGGTCATCTGTTCACAATGTCAAGCTTCAATCTCGCCATCTCACAGCTTGTCAATTCTGTCACTTTCATCTACTTCTCCCATATTCTTGTGTTGAGTTTTGTAAATGTGATTGGCGGAAGCTAGAAGGCCTAGTATGTGGAGAGTGCTATGCGAGAAAATGGAAGAGAGTTTATTTTGGAAAATGGAAGAGATTTTGGGAGATTTCAGAGCCTAATTTGAGTGGATTTCAGAGCCCAATTTGAGTGAATTATTGGACAATCTCACTTCTTTTCTTCCATAAAGTTTCTCTTCCTTTCTCTTTCAGTCACTATGATTGTGACCCACCTTTGTTTTCGCGATCCTTGTTCAAGCAGTTTCTTAGAGGGGCCTTTGTTATAAGAGACCCCCAATGAGCTCCTACTCCTGCTTGGATCTCAATTTTGTGTTGGAAAACTTACTTACAATTAAAAGAGCCAAAACTTACTGCTGACCTTTTTGAGCCTGTCATGAAGACTATTTGAATGTTGGCTATTACTTCTGCAAGAAGGGTGTCTGAGTTGGGCAGGCCCTATGGCAGTAGAGCCCTTTTTTGATAGAGCATAAGGACAGGGTATTTGATTTTGGATTTCCTTTTCCACGCATCAATTAATGGTTTCTAGTGTGGCTATTTCTAAAACTATTCATTTGCAAACTATTCATTTGGTGCAGATCCTTTTTGCAGATCCTCAAAATAAAGGCAAAAGATTTTGCACTTTAGATGCATACAGCAAATTTGAGCATATTTAAAGAGCAGACTAAAAAGATAGGCAGTTACTTGTTTCTTTTGTTTCTTTTTCTTTTGCAAGCCTGTAAACAAACAAACTATTTTCTTATTGGATTGGCTTTTGCATTGCATTTTTGTTATTATTTCCATGGATTCCAGATTCCAGCTGATTCCAGCCTCATTCTAATTGCCCTGGCTGCCACTTCTTCAAAGCATTTCTAAGGTTAAGGGGTGGGCAATATTGGATAAGCAGAAGCAGCTACTTTGAGTCATAGTGCATACTTTCTTATCACCTGCCTACCATAGACTTAAGACTAGAGCTGGTTTTTGCCACAGCTGTGTTGCAAAGGCATGCTGTCAGCTCCTGCTACTTTATAATTTTTTGCCTCCCTTACCTCTCTCTGCTGATTCTACCTACCTGTCAGGTCTGCAGCAAGGGAAGGAAGAAGAAGAACAGTACAGTTTGTACCTACCAATAATGTAGAGATTCGAGGATTCCCCTTGCTGTCAGTCCTCCTCCTCCTCCCCCTGTGTTTCAGGTTTTGTGTGTGGGTGTGTTACATGCTACATGCTTTTTTTTTTGTATATATTACTGTATATTGTACATGTTTTTTTTTTTGGGTTTGTTTGGGACTGGACTTGTCTGGTCTTCTGACATCTGGGAAAAGAAAAGAAGGAACTGACGCCGGGTCATGATAGTTCTGACGCGTTGCTGGATCGCCAGTCTACATGCCATGACAGCCAGCCTTATACTACTTCATTCGGGCCGACTGGGACGCGGACTATACCCAATTGTCAGGACTGCAGCAAGGGAATCCTCGAACATCTACATTTATGGTAGGTACAAAACTGTACTTTTTATAATTGCAGTATTAACTGGAGACATTTACACAATAAGAGAATATGAATTAATAAACATTTTCTGAAATAAAAGAAATCTTTAACTTTATTTTTTTATGAAGCATAATTCACCACCTTTTCTCCAGATGTCATCAGTTTTAGGAGAGATTAAGAGGGACAGAGCTAAAGTTTGGGTTAAAATCTTGGACATCCCTGAAAATTGGGAAAAGTTGAAAGGTATGAGTGACACTGTTAAAAGCTTTACTTTTTTCTCCTACATATTCATATTTATCAAGAATTGTGATCTTTTGATGCCCTTGTTCTTGGTACTGTGAATACTGAGAAGGACATGTTCCTTGTGAATTACAAAAAAGCACATCTTGTTTGGTTAAGAGGAAGATCACAAAAACCTGATGAGCTGCAGTTTAAGATGTTTCTTTAATTTCTGCCACTGCAGTCGGGCGGAGTATGCAGCCCTGACACAGAACAGCACTTGTATTCACCATCTGAAACTGGAAGATTTTTGTCTTTAAATGTTCATAGTGAGAGTTCAAGGCTTAGATGCGCCAAGGGCAGTCGAGAATGTTTTACAGTTTCTCCAATATAACTGTGTAGTCACATTTAAATCTGTTCAGGTTTGCTCATTGCAAACGTTACAGTGGATTGTATTTTTTTTCTTTTTGATGTTTATCTCCATTTTATGCAGTAGAACACCATATTTTGTGGATAATCCATATGAGTTTTTAGTAGTAGATCAAGTCTTTACATGACTAGGTAGCACTTTAACTGCAAAGCACAAGTCCTCTTCTAGATAAGCTTGTAAGAGATCAGAAATTAGGAGAATAATTTCAGTTTTACATAGTTTATTTCCTTCATCTTGCTTATTCTTTCATTAACCTAGTTTTACATTTGCAGTATTCAGATGAGGTGAGTTTTAGTTAAAACTGATTTGTACTTGAATGTTGTGCTGGCCTTGCCTCTCAAAATCATATGTACAGCCCTGAATGCTTTACGTACTATTGTCAGTCCTTTTTGGTCAGAAGTAAGGTAGTTATCTGTAAATGTATCTAGATCACTATTTTACCACTTTTGTTGTTGTTTTTGTTATGTATAGTGTATTACTACTTTGGTAAAACAACTTAATTGACTGCAATTTTGTTTGTTTGAATTTAACTGAGATGGAGCACTGATCACAAATGACCAGTTTCAATCAAATCCTGGGGAAAAGTGCAACAATAAAATTAATTTATACAAAACAGTTTGTGTCAGTGCAGTACAATGTGTGCAACAAGGTTAGTATACACATTTTATACACATACACACACACACACACACACACACACACACACACACACACACACACACACACAAACGTGTCACATCTTAAGGTAAGTGTGCTGTACTGTTAGAGAGCTATAAAGAAAGTTAATAGACAGCAACAAAATATGGTGTACTTGGGTACTGTGGCCAGGGGCATGACATCAGCATTTGTCAAGTTTCAGAAGATTAAAAAATTTTAACTTCAAATGTTGATATTTTGGGATTGTGATTTATATATTTTTAAAAATTGTTAAACTGGAATTTTTCATCTACGTCAACGCACGCAAAGTACCCAAGTGGGTGATGATTGAGATCCACCGCCAACGCGATATATTTTTGAAATTTTCCTTACAGCCAGTGTACATTGTGATGTCACGTGTTAAGGTAGAAAGGCTCACGCAGCCCCTACAACATTTAGCTGTTTGCTACCTTTTGCACAGCTAACATCTTGATCCTAAACTGCCTTTTAGTGAACCTTTGTATGAAACATTGCTGAAAAGTGCTAGAAATTAAGCCTGGCTGCTTGCACAGATTATGGTAAGAAACAGAAGGCCTGCTTCAGCTCTGTAAAGATGGCTGCAGTACAAGGTGCCCAAAGCAAGGACCTGCAGTAGGATCCCTTGCTACTCTGAGTCAGAGCCAGAATAGTGTGAGAGACTTAGAAAATGTAATACTACACACTGACCACATCTCCGTCTTGCCAAATAATCATTGAGAAACAATGTTCCCTGCTAGTTGCCATTCTCTCCTTAGAGTGTTAAGTTGCAAGCTCCCACCTATTGTTGACCAGCTAAGATATTCCAGGGTATCTTTACCATATTACCCATATTTCAACATCCTTGGCATGCTCACAAGTCTGCTGATGTGGTACAATCCCTCAAGACCTCCAGTGCTGACTTGACAATTGTTAGGGATTTCCTGGATCATGTATGAATTGCCACCTGTGATATAAAACATTTCTGCAGACCCATTTGGCTCCATGAGGTTGGTCCAGATGTTTGGTAAGAAGCAACTATATGTGGCTTTACAAGACTGGGAAGCACACCTTTCAGGATCACACTATCACACCATTGCTAGGCCCAGTGCGCATCTCTAAGCTGAGAACTACCACTAACATTCACACCCTGTTTTGCCAGAGCCCGACCATCAGTACTGTCCTGTCATTTGCGTAGCTTCTCCTTGACGGGGAAAAAAAGGGATCCATCAGCATATCCCAGCAGTGGTTTTGGAGTGGTCTGCTAGATAGCACAGGGGTTTAAAGTGAAGAACTGTAAACCAGCTGCTTCCTGGGTTTGATTCCCTAGGCCTTTAGTTATCTGCTATGCACTGTGAGCAAGTCTGTTAACCAGGCAGTGCTTTGGGGCAACTGGGAAATCTGGCTAGGCTTCTCAGTGGTCTCTTGGACTGCATGGCTGGTAACTACCAACATACCTAGGAACTCGGGAGCAAATGCTTTGTGAATCATTTGAAGCTATGGCCACTTTATTGTTCCAAAGCCCTGAAAGGGACGCTGAGAACCAGAGCATCTTTTTCAGTAATCCGGTAATTAGGCCTTGTTGTGATACTTGAACAAACAGTGCTGCATGTGCCCCTGTTTCCTGTACAGGGAAGCAGTACATGTTTGGCAGTGGTCCCTAGACCGGAGCATCACTCCGATTTAAATGTTAATATCTCGGGGGGGGGGGGGGTGAATGTGCTAGCACTTTATCTGTAGGTGCAGTCATTCCTTGGAGTTGCAAACTTGGGAACCCCTTTCGTGCAGGGTTTTCTAGGAGTGGGGCACTTAAAATTCAGTGGAGGAGTATCATATGCTACCTCATGCGTTTTATCTTGCAGCTGGTCTAGACTTTTCTATGGCACTTATGATTTGGACTTTACTGATTCCTTGGTCATGGAACTGCAGTGTGGCTCAGTAGTTTAGGTTTTGCCTCAGAGCTCCAGCATCTGGGGTTCATTCCTGACTTCCATCCATTGGGTGGATCTTACATGTACTCACTATATGCCTGCATTGTTTTTTTTTCTTCAGTTGTTCCAGTTTCTTCTGTAAGACCTGCTGTTTGATTTAACTATACTGAATTGCTCATGTAGTTTGCATGTATTACATTTACTCTTCCCTTGTGGTCCGGTTTGTGGCTGTAAAGGATCTGAGAAGGACAAGTTCACTTTTCCAGTTAACACATGAATATAGTTAAACTAATGTTCGTGGTTGTGACTTGTCTGCATATCATGACCTTATGGAGTGTAAGACTAAGGCCCAACACTGACAGGAAGAGGGATCTGCAGTTTTGTCATTCTTTGAACAACCCACTTTTCTTGAGATTTGAAAGTTGACCTATTTCTCCAGCATGCGTCTTTTGTTTAAAACATGTAAATTTTTATATGATACATTGTTTTTGGTGGTCATTTCCTCAGTTCACAGGATCCAAGAAGTTCAGAGTGGTACTTGTAGGAAGCCTGTCATACGGTGAGTTTGACCTGAAGGACATGCATGAATTCAGAAGCTGGAACAGCTATTTGTCTCCTTTGGCTATATGCAAGGAGGGCTGACTGCAAACTCTCTTAACTGATTCTTATTACACTATTTTGCCATCAGGTGATGAACTACCCATTGGACAGTGCTCCTGTCAAAAGCCACTCCATCTAGGGTGATGCTATTTCCGGAGTATACATCAAAAATGTTTTTATTATGGACATTTTACCATACTGTCTTGGCCATCTGTTACTATCTTCACAAACCTGTTATTACTTGGATCCTGATTCAAAGTGTCAGACCTCCTTTGACACATCATTGCTTCAGTAGTCTGCCTTCTGTTCTTTGCTTTTAGGATTTCCTCTAGTTCTGGCTTCTTTGGATTTTTACTGCTTTAGATTCTTTGCAGTAGTTGTATGCTGCAGAACGCCTCAGTGTTCTAAAGTGACAGATGCATACTCACTCTGTTTGATCTGCTTGGCCTATTGTATTGTTTGCTTTGTTTTCATTCGTTAAATGGAGTAGAACACTGCCCTAGATGAACCATTTTCAGGGTCAGTCCAGGAATTCTGTTGCACTTCCAGTGATTCTGCAATGCTAGATAACATTTCCAGGCTGTAGAAGGATTTCTCCAAGTCTGGCAAATACGTGATTTCTTACATTCTTGAGTGTGTTTTGTTTTGTAGACTGTGTTTGGTAAGTGGCTGGAGGGTGAACAGGTTGGTGCAGGGAGAGCGCACACCCTGTTAGTCTGACATGTAAACTCCTAGCATGCTCTGACAGAAGGTGTGCCCCCCCCCCCCCAACATGGGAATGGGGGAAATATCAAGCTGACTGTTTTAGAAGGGGGAATCCCCAAAGCTGTCCACTGTGGGCCTTTTAGATCAGCTGGTGAGTACTTTAATGTTTTTTTTTTTTTTTCAGGCTTTATGAAGATATTTTCGTCTTATTTAAGCTGTGGTTTTGTCTGTATCCCACTATTTTAAAAGGGTTTCAGAGCTCTGTAGTCAGTCCTTGGGCCAATCACTGGAATAATGAAATGTCTGACTACTAACTAGAATGTGGCTGCTTTACAGGCTTGTTCCTGCCTTTTGGAGTTGTAATGTACTGTCTTGGGAAAAAAATAAAAAAAAGTGAAATTTGAAACTGGAATACTGATGTTAGGTTCCCTGCTGTTCTGAGCTAAGACGTTATGCCCAGGTAGCATTTTTTTCATTCCATTTTGCTGTTACAAATTCATCAAGGTTTTAGCTTTCTTTTTTTCTGATGGAGCTGTAGGGATTGAACCTGCTCTTGCGCACACCCACGCACACAATGACCTTGTTTGACTGACTCCCTAGTTTTGTGAGCTAGACATAAAATTAATAATATCACAATTGGCAGCTGCTTCCAGTATGTTTGCGTCATTAAAGTTTAACAAAGCCTTTTAGCTTGAAATGGTTAGATATACATATAATTTTATTTATGGCAACATAGCACAGAAGCCTCCTATTACATTCTATGTTTTTCTTTTACCTTATTTGCTTGAATCATTTTGCCTTTGTAGCCAGGGTTCTGGCTGAAAAAGGCCTGTTTAGGTTCAGGCCTCCTACCCAGTAACCAGGAAGTAAAGATGAGAATAAACTCATAAAGCCATCTGAAATCGATTCCTTTATTTCAGTGCTTTGAAATTGCGTAAGTCACACTGTACTCACCATTTGTGCATGAAAAGATGTTACTTGAGTGTTGTGGGCTTACCAAGTTATAAGTAAAATTGAATAGTTCAACACTGAGTCTGTGTGCTGTTGTTTGTTTGGGAGGTTGGCAAATATTACTGTGTATTCATAATGTTTTTTGCCCATTAGAAGTGCTGCACTGTACTCTTGCTACTCTAGGTGTCCTCTGAAATCCCATAGTTAGCTCTTTTTAAGTGCTGTTGCTGATTGTTTTTCTGTAAAGTTGCATGTTTTGTGCATTAGTCATTACTGATGTGCTTTTTTGACCCCGTGTACTGTGCTACCAGATAACTGCACTTTAGTATCTTCTCTTTCCTCGTCTCCCAACATTGCCATCTCTCCTGGGCTCTCTTGGTATTTTATCGTGGAGATGTGTCCTAGGATTCATGTTGTCCACATCACCCTGGAGCCATAGCTGTATGACACTGGATGATGTCTGATATCCACCTTCACAGCACTGCTGCTGTTGGTCTGTAGTGGTCACCTTGAATCTTGGGAGTGGAAGAATGGTAAGTCAAATACAAAGGGTTGCACATGCTTATTGTGCTTTTTTGACTTGTGTACTTGAGTGAATATGGTAGCTTGTCTGTACAGAAGAGTGAACATGTAAAGAAACTGCTTGAGCACTATGCAGTTGTGTATGGCCATGTTATCTTTGTTACACGTTTTGAGATTTTAAATAAATGAAGACTTTATTCTGGTTATTAATTCACTGTTTCCTGTTGTATTTTTAGGGAGCAGAAGTTAACATTAAGAAATTCTGGAACAGAATTGTTTTGTAGTGCAGTGTGATTCTTCAGCAATCAACGCAGAGCTCGGACTGACCTTGTAATCAGTTCCATTCTGACTTGAGCATTGTTCACTGGCTGTTGCATATCTCACAGTGATGAATATTTACTCTTTTCCATTCATCAACCTTTTTTGATGAAGTATTCATCTGAATTCCCTTCTTCCCCGTGTCTGTTTTGTCTTCATTGTTTGTTTTTCTTATATCCCATAGTGACTCCTTCAGGGGTATTTTTTTCTTCTTCTCTTGACATATAACCATAGGTGGCCTTATTGTGGCATTTTCTAATGAATTTCATAATATGGATGTAGCATCTCTTCTTGGAAAATAAGACCAGTAGAACTTGCCCACTGATATGGTGTGCAGGGTCTTGGGTTTGAGCCTTGCAGAGGCTGTTTATGGGTTTGGGAGTTTGGCCTAATGGTTAAGGTGTTTGCCTTAAAAATACAAGGTGCAGGGTTTGAGTCTCACAAGGGATAATTGGCTAGGCTAAAAATGTCTCACAAGGGCAGTTAGCTTAGTACTAATCTATGAACCTATGACACAGTGAAGGGATGTCCATATTTTCTTGGGGAAATGTTTTGGCCATGGAGAGGGGGGGATAAGATGAAATGTTCGACAGTCAGCTCACCCTCTCGTCATGGAGGAGGGTTCAGGGAGAACTGCTGCCTGTGTTACTGCTGGTGGAGACCAGACGTTTTTCAGCTCAGCACTTCAAGTGGTAGAGGAGTGATAGTCAAGTAAGGATTGTGATTGACCACTGCCACAGTATGATGACTCCCAGCTTCCCTATACATTGTTTCCCTTAGGATCCTGTCTGTCTGGCTGTGGGAATTTTGCTGCAAGGCCAAACCTCTGAGAAGGCTGTAGGAAGGAATATGTGTGGGACTGTCTGAGAACCTCTTGAGATATGGAGAGATTGCAGCTGGAAGGACATACCAGATAGGGGTGGAACTTGAGGGGAAAATGTGGGAGCAGAAAGATGCTGTTCAGTCTTTGACTCTGGGACTAAAACTGTATGCAGAGCAACTTGCAGTTTAATTTAAAACCAACAGTGTGTGTATTTCTGTGAATTTGGTGTACAGAACCCTTCTCTTTGGAGCTGAGCTTGGTGAAGAAAGGTGCTGGAAGTCTAGAATGTTACATGTTTGCTCATATTAATTGCATGTATTTGTTTGAATACTGCCACTAAAGTGCAAAGTAAGGTAGTGTGTTTCCACATCTTAAGTTCCATCCTATAGATGAAATGCAGAAATGAAATAAAAGGCAGTAAAAAGGGGGGATGCATACATAAAAACACAAGCTCCAGGTATCTGACTTCCCTGGATAGCTTACAGCAGAAATAGTAATCATAGCTGAATTAATAAAATACCTTTTCCCAGGTAGAGAATTACATAGACAAGCCAGAATAGACTCTTTGTCACATCTCTTCTTGTACAGTTACATAGCATATTTTCCTCCAGATCCCATTGTGCATGATGTCCTCAGCCTGTCAGTCTACTTGGATAAAAGCTTAATTACATAAGTTCAACAAAAATGGAAATCCCCAGTACATTGCCATTTCTGCTTTCTTTAGATCCTGAATCCATGCTGGTGTCTCAGTAACAAATCATTATAGCAATTATAGCCCAGTAGAAGGATATTTATTGCCATTTCATTTTTGTTATATTAACAGAAGGAACAAGCACATAGAGAATTATTTGAAAGGTGTTGACTCCCCATATCATTTGATATTCAGAAAGGCGTAGTCCCACATGCCTAGCCTTGAGAACAAGAGTGGAGGTTGATGAATGATGCATTACATTTTTAGCTGTTTCATTTAACCTGACATTAGCACTGGCTGCACGGCCTGAAACCAAATCCCATTGTTAACCAGTGCAGTTATGATAGTGCTTCAGTCCATGCTGATGATCTTTGTCAATTACCAGTGCCTGGTGGATTTGGAAATGGTCCAGAATAAGGGTTAGCTGTATGTCCTTTCTTGGTGTCTTTGGCAGGAGATGGATAGGCAAAAGGATGTGGCTATTGGACTGAACCTTTTTATCCTGGGTACTCTAGAGCCCACTGCCAGTGATGGCCTTTGCTTCTTCATTATTTAGATTGATTTAAGTTTGACACATCCAAGATAGTGTTTGGTGGTTCAGGAAGCAGAGAATTTTTACTGCCACTTTTCTCACTGTATATCTTAAGAGTGGAGACAAGCTGAGATATTTTTGTCAGAGGTGCATGACTTTAACATTGTTATTGATGACAGACTTGTTAAAATACCAGAACTCTGCTGACAAGGCTTCCTGTTTCTGTCTACAGAGTATCCCTCCATCCTCAGTCAGGCACCTTTTCCCATTTTCTGACCTCCGTACTGTCATTCATTAACCTGTTGTCCTCTGTTTTTGGACTACTGCAACACTGTACACCTGGGACTTCTTACTGCAAAATTTGTTCAGTTGCAGCTGATGCAGAACTCCGCATTTTGGTTACCGACTGTGGTTTCTAAGTACTGAGACATTGCACTGGGTCTGCAGAATCTGCAGTGCCTGCCACTCAAACAGTGAATAATATGTACAGTTTTGATATTGGTCTACCTAGCCTTGCATGGCTTGGGTCCCTCCATGTGCAAGAGCTCTTGTCCTGGTGTAAGCCAGCTTGTTCCCTGTGTTCTGGCTCCCATGGCCTGCTGACACTCTGCCATTTCTGCTGGAGTTCTATCTGAGCTAACAAGATCCTCATTTGTGGAATTGTCTACCTGATTGGCCCGGAGGATTTCACCCATTACCAATTTTAAGCATGCTTTCAAAAACTTGCCATTTTGAACTGGCCTACAGTTGATCAAGCCACTTAATTGTAGTCTTATTGCCTACATACTCTGTTCATAAAACCTACCTGATAAGCTGGCTTTTCCATTGATCATTTACTGCTGTTTGTGGGTCTTACTTGCTTACCCTTGCATCCCCTTTTTGATTCAGCCCTTCCAACATCTAGGCTGCTAATCAAATCAGGGTTGTCTGGATCATGATACTTTATCCCAGTATGCCACAGGCTGTGGCTCTTTGGCTAACTTGATTAAGCTGTATACATTATAATCAGTTGTGTAGAGGATGCCAGGTCTGCATTTACCAATATATTTGGATATCCAGCACTTTGTATTTTTTAAGCAGGGTGGGAAAAAAAATCCCTGTAGAACAGACAGATTTGTTTATGTATTTAGAGCAGCAAACAAGCAACTCATCCTTTGCTTCCTCCCTATCAAGCAGTTCATAATCTGCCCAATTATAAGAGGAAGACTTTGAAGCTGTACCATGCATAGTTCATTATAAGAAATTCAGTCAGAAGCTCTGTAAAGGTGTAAGTAAACAGCAGTACCTGCATGTCTAAAATTTAGTGACAGGATCTTAGAAGTGTACCATACTGGGTAGACTATATCTGCTGTGAATGAAATCATGATGAGTTCTGTCCAGAAGAGTGTACAGTTTTTGGCTGTCCAGTGGCAGTGTGAGTATGCATCTCTCAAAACACCTGACAGTTAGTACAGGATGTGTAGGCCTGTAGTTGTAAGTTACAGCTTTTGAAAGTTGGAACAAAATAAGTGTTCTGCTGTGCATCCTCAAAGTAAGGAGTTAAATCATCTTTAAAGAAGATGTATAGTAATGAGTCCATCAAAATGTAGATGAACTTACTAGGTGGGATGGCAAGGTCCAGACTACAGGCAGATTTCACCTAGTATAAGGAATTCGGTAACATTTTCTGCAGTTATTTCAGGACTGTGGGAATCGATATGGTGTTAACTACAGTGAAACAATCATCAAGAGGTGGTGTATGGCCATGTAAAATGTAGATTAATCGCTTCAACTATGACATTTAAAATCACTAATTCTGTGGTCATTTTGTTTTAGAGGGCCCACAGCAGGAACAGCTGTAATGTAATAGTTGGCACACTTAAAGAACATTTTCTTATTATCCTGTCTTTCGGATAGTAGAGTGTGGTTTTGTATATAATTTTGAACTTTTTTTTAATGTATTCCTTTCTAATTTTAGTAATAACTTTATGCTGTTGCAGTAGGGACTAAATCTGTATAAGTAAATAAGGTGTGACATTAGTGTCACATAGAAATCAAAGAATGAAAACAAAATGTATGTACATTTCCAGTAGCTGTAGATATAACTTAGCAGGGACCCATTGACCAAATGTTATAGGGCTAGGGGAAGCTAGGAAGGTAGGTTGCGTTAAGTAAATATTTACGTCTGTTTATGCTGCTTGCCTCTTGCAAGCGACTCTCTGAAAGCCTCAGAAGGAGTGAACTCAACTTCAGCAAGAGAGCTGTCTGAGACAGCTGGACAGACAAGTCCCCGTCTTCCCCATTTTTGCCTAGTGCAAAGAAGCCAGTGTGTACAGGCTACATTCTTGGTTGATCTCAATTTTAAGTGCTTTGCCTGTATTTTTGATTGTAAGTAGGACTCCCTGCATCCACACGTGATGCAGCAGCATGCCTCATAACCAGGGGTGCTCATGTGCTTTGTAGCAATGTACTCAGCAGATGCAACGTCCCATGTATTTTTCACCAGGTGGATGAGACGGACGGAACTTGCAGTGGCCTCACTCCCATCCTCCCTGCCTGATCCCTCTAGGGCTCATTCTGCTAATCGAACAGTGGTCAGTTGGGTTGCAGTCAGTGTCATATTGTATGTGGCACTGGACTGCGCATTTTGTGTGTGTATGTGCATAGGTTCATATGTAGGTACTAGGCTATTGGCACTAGGGCCTATACAAGCCTAGCCAAAAAGGTACCCTGGCTTTCGCCACCCAAGAAAATTATTTTCCTGTGCCCTTGTCAAGCAGAACCACAGAAGTGATCCCCGGGATGAATTTCCTGTTACCCATCCAATCATCAAGATTTTTCTTGAAGAGTGCTAATGAGGAGCTCTGTTTGACATATATAGGTAGTCTGTTCCAGAGTATGGGAAGTCTCAGGGACAGGAATCTATCTCTCCAGCATGTTCTGTTTATTGTGGTGACAAGGTTTAGGTCCCTAGAGCGTGTAGCTCGGAGGGACTGGGATCTCTTAAGTGGAGCATGTCCAACAGCTCTGGGTTATAGGTTCATACAGACAGATATCTTGTTCATACATCA
Organism: Protopterus annectens; assembly: GCF_019279795.1. Classification (NCBI taxonomy): domain Eukaryota; kingdom Metazoa; phylum Chordata; order Ceratodontiformes; family Protopteridae; genus Protopterus; species Protopterus annectens. The sequence continues at coordinate 1,833,155,956 of NC_056726.1, forward strand.
TGCACACAGATATATGCTTGCAATTGGGTTACCATCAGACAGAAGTAGCAGCATGGTGTGGCATGGAGCAGCATCGAGAGAGAAAAGACCACCTAGTCTAACATTTGTCAGCGAAGCCACTACTTGTGTTACAAACATACTGCAGCAAAAAGAAAAAAAATTTGGGCTGGTTGTATCCATTGGAGTATTCCTAAGTGCATTTTGCATACTGCACCCTAAATGACTTGTTCCTTAACTGGTGAAACTTTTTTCTTTTTTCTTTTTTTTTTTTTTAAGGTGGATCTTTATTGTTTGGATTATTTTCAGAATCAACCTGCTGGATATATTGTGCTTCTCCTTTGGCATGTTTTATTCCCGGTGGCATAATTGTCTTGACTTTTATGTCAAACTTGGGTTATAAGAAATAAATGAAGGAAAAGGCTGAAGGCCCAGTAATTCTACTTGCTTTTGTCCTGTCTTTACTGTGCCACATAAACAATGTCCTTTTCTGACATATAGGCTAAACTATTGTCATCTGTGAAAGCCGGGTTTGTGTATATGTCCTTCCATATAACTGTTGCAGTATTCTCTGCAATAGCAGTCCCCTTTCTGGGCCAGCCTGACACCTGGCCAGTATACTAAAGTCTTTAGGTTGTAATGGGTACATTTGTATGTCGCACGTATGCTCCCCATGCATGGTGTAAGGCATAAAGGTGACATTCGTACATACTGTCCTCGGAACTTCTTTGCTACCTGTCTGTCTGAATGCTGTGCTAGTTACCAAGCCACCTCAGACGAGTGCCCCATTGGGTTTCTTGTTTTTATTATCACTGTTTTGACCTGTTCTGGTTGTTGGTTTCATGTCATCCAGAATGGGGAAATGCTGGTGTGGGAAGCAGATTCCCAGTAAAGATCATCACAAGTAGTGTTTATTTTGCTTAGGTGCTCCCCATGACAATACATCTTGTGCAGTTTGCCAAGCTTTCATCTCCAAGACTACTATACTACAGCAATACTATGAACTTCTGCAGATGGAGTCTCCTAGGCCCTCTGCTCTTCCTCCTATTCTTGCTGCCCTGCTGGATGCCTTTTCTACTGCTTCTCAGGTTCCTAATTCCCAGCCCCTACCCCCCTCCCAAAAACACCTGATAGGTTTTATAAAGTGCCTGATGACTAAAAGTTAGTACCCATTTGCTAACCCTTCGGTGGTGGTGTTGGTTGCCTCTGATAAGCTGTTTAAACTGTTGTACAAGTTGCTCCCCTGTGACAATGACAGGCGAACTATAGAGAGGTTGGGTAAGAAAGTATACACTTCTGCTACCCTGACCTTTACAGCTGTAAACAGACTCGTATGACTAGATATGATTTGGCTCCTCTTTTTCTCTCTCTGTCTCAGGCCTGTCAGGCTGTTTCAGATCTTCCTGATTCTGAGGGGAAGGTTTCTGCTCTTTCCTTACTAGGGATATATTTTCAGGTAGCTCGCCAGTCCATTAAATGCAGCTATGATGCTTATCTAGGGCTGCTGCTTTTGGTACTGTATCGAGGCGGTAAGGTATTCCCGGCTTCGTCTTCAAGCTTTGCCTAATGATATCAAGGCTAAATTGATGGATACTACCCTAAATAATAAGCATTTGTTTGGTGCTGCTGAGTTGTTTAAGTCCCAGCAAGAAAAGGGTAAGGATTTGAAACACATTTTTATTTCACATGTTCCTAAATTTCAAAGGAACTACCCTAACAAGCCTGCTTTTGTTCACATTCAGTCTTGCCCTCCCCAAAGGCAAAAAGGGTGGTAGAAGGGCTCCTCCTGCTCAGGCTACCCAAACTCCTCCTACTCCAAAATCTTCTTTTCCTGAAAAACTAGATGCTGTCTGACTGTCCTTGCCCTAATCTTCAGTCACATTCCTCTTTCTCTGCAACTTTCTTTGTCCCTTCCTGTTTGGTTAAAGGTCACCCAAGACTCCTGGGTTCTTTTCATAATTCACCAGGGGTGTTTCATGGTTTGGACCCCCCCCTTTGGCATTCTTCAGCTGCCTCTGGAACAACTGCCCTATTTTCCAGAGGTACTTCAGGGTCTGTTGGCTCAAAGAACTATTCAAGAAAATGTCCTATTCATATGCTGCAGTATTCATCACAAAAAAGAGCCCACCTCTGACTGACTCGTACATCTGCCCAGTATGCAAAATTCTACATGCTACTGCAAGGTACGTGCTACACCACACAACATCACGAGTACATCAACCGTAAAGATATGTCTGGATGTCAGCACGCTCCTACCTGTGAACTTTTCTGCCATCTGTCCAATTTCCTTCTCCAGACGTTTGCTCACCAGAACAGTTGTGTACCAGATAAGTATTTGTCGTTTTTTTTTCGTCTTAGATTGTTTTGCTGCTGCTTGTTGGGTTTTCATGTCAGGTAGGAAGGGCAAGTGTCTGTGTGGAAGGCAGATTCCACATAAAGACACCCACAATCTTTGCCTTTTCTGTCTAGGCCCAGACCATGATCACACTGGATGCACTATTTGCAAGTACTTCATCCCTGAGACCCTTAGGAGCCATTTAGCATCTCTTAAACTCTACTCAGAGAACCAGCATCTTAAGCGCTTAGCATGGGAGATGGAAGTGGCATTGGGTCATTTGGACAATCCTTTACTGAAAAAGGCCAAGAAATCACATCCTGAACCTTTAGCTGTGCCCTCTCTTTCAGTTGTTTCTCCTGAGGCTGATGTAGGCTCAGAGGCTGTGCTGGAGTTGGTGAATGTACCTTCAGCGGGTACCACAAGAGAAGCCCTGAAGGAGTCCACTGGCATGTCTGCGAGGGGAAATGCAGGCATCCGACCCGGGTGAAAAGGGAAAACCCAGGCTGTTTCTCCGAAGGCCCTTGTGGCGTCATGCAAGTCACTGTGCATGAGGATGTGCTTATAGATATCATCAAATGTAGGCCGACAGGCCCTTCCATCATTCACCACATGGTAGCCCCTAAAAAGAAGGCCAAAACATGTTTCTCCAGCTCCACCAGAGCAGTCTCCTAATTGGCAAACTTTTTCACAAAGCCACTTTAATGTCTTCATGGCCTTTCACCAATCTTCTCCTTCTGTTCCTCTGCAGGACTTCTCCCCTTCAGCTGCCTTTAAAAGGACAGCTGTTGACGCCTCTTAGGAAGAAGAGGAGGATTCTTTGGGAGATGAGTCTTTGGCCTAGTCCATACACATAGCTTTCCCCCCTAGGGTATGCCTCCCTAGAGGAGGAATCTTATGATACAGATTCCCCTGGGAATTATATTTCCTTTGGAGAGGTTGTTCTCAAAATGAAAGATGTTTTTAAGTGGGACTGTTCCCAAGTTTCAGAAATACAGAAGAGGTACTATGACCTCTTGCAGATGGATTCCCCATCTTCTGCTATCCCCCCAGTCCTGTCTGCCTTTCTGGATGCCTTCACAGCTGCTCACCAGTGTCCAGACACTCGGCCCCCTGTCCCTAAGCATCCAGACAGGTTCTATAAGGTACCTGAGGACTCTAAATTCCTATTCAGTGCTGCTCCTGCTGATCCGGCTACCATATCTCTTTCTATGGAAAAGGCTTTCGTATTGCTCCTATCCACTTCCTTGTTGCCCTTTGATAAAGAGAGTAAGGTCATGGAACTTTTGGGGAAAAAGGTTTACATCTCTGCCACTTTGGTTTAATTAATAGACCCACATGGCAAAGTACTCCCTAGCTCTTCTTGCTGATGCAGGGAAGCTTCCTGCAGACATCTCAGATTCCCCAGCTAAATCTCAATTGGCAGCTATAAAGGATTTTACTCCAAGATGTTCTTTGTCCCCAGGAAGAATGGCTGTTGGAGACCCATCCTGGACCTTTCCCATTTAACCACCTTTCTCAAAGTCCCTTTCTTTCTTATGTTGACTTTGCCTTTCCTTCTGCCTGTCATTCTTCCACAGGCATTCATGGTGTCTTTAGACATAAAAGGTGCTTATCTTCAAAACCCCAGCCACCCACTGTTCAGACGATTTTTACATTTTTCTGTTTCCTTGCATTTTCAATTTTGTGCTTTGCTCTTTGGTCTCTGTACTGCACCAAGAGTTTTCACAAAATGTTTGGCTCCTGTCATAGCATTCTGCAGAATACAAGGAATTCAAAATTTTCCTTACCTCGACAACCTTTTGATTCGGGTGCAGACCCCAGGACTTTAGGAAAATCTTTCCTTCACTATTGCCCTTCAAGAGAATTTAGGGTTCACCATAAACTACCAGAAGTCCAGTCTCACCCCTTCACAAGACCTAATTTTTCTGGGCTGCATGATACAAACAGACAAAATGTTAGCCTTTGTACCCACAGAGAAGGTGCTGTTCCTGACCTGTTTTCAGAGCATTCTTCCCCTACAGTCATCGTCAGCCAGGGACTTCCTAACATCTCATAGGGTATATGGCATCCATCATCCCCATGCTACCCTTAAACTAAACATGAGGAAGTTTCAGTGGTATCTAAGAACAGTTTGGATGCAACACTGCCATCCTTTGAGTTCTTGATTCCACCCCTTCCTTGTGTAAGAAGGGAACTAGATTGATGGATCCTACAAGTTACCAAAAACCCCGGTCTGCCTCTACAACCACTCCTTTCTTCCCTAAAGTTATTTACGCACTCTTCAGACACAGTTCGGGGTGCAACACTTCAAGCCTGGATGTTCAGAGATGTTTGGTCTTCCAAACGGGCACAGGAGCATGTCAGTGTAAAGGAGATGAGAGTCCAAGTTTATGCCCTTCAAATCTTCAAAACCAGCCTAGCTCTGGGAATGCTGAGTTGGTTCACAGACAACACCACAGCTGTTTGGTACATCAACAAGCAGGAGGGAACTACGTCTTGCATTCTATGCAGACTAGCCCTACTCGCCTGGGAATTGGCCTTCCGGAACCAAATTATCCTTAGGGTGGTTTACCTCCCCTCAGCTCAGAATGTACCGGCAAACTATTTTTAAGCAGGTCCATGGCCCAATCCCACAAATGCATGTTGCACAGGGATGTGTTTCTGGACCTAATCCATTGCTGGGGTACACCTCAGATCTCTTTGCCTCCCCCATGAACAGACAACTTCTAAAAATTTGTGCCAGGGTCCCCCATCCCCTGGTCTGGAACATGAACACTCTATCTTCCTCTTGGAAGGAGATGTTTTTGTATGCATTCTTCCCCTCCCCTTGCCTCTCTTACAAAAGGTCTTACTGAAGATTCAGCAGGATCAACCAAAAAATCTTGTTGGTGGCTCCCCTTTGGCCAAGGCAGCACTGATTTCCCTTTCCCCTGCACCTAGCCAGGAGCAATCATCACAAGTTACTCCACATGATGGATTTAGTCGCACAGGACAAGGGGACCCTAGTACATCCACAGCTGTCAACCCTGAACCTGACCTTGTGGGTGATAGGATTTTATTCCCTTATAGACCTCTATTTCCAGAGGACATGCTACAGGTTTTGCAGGAGGATGGAAAACCCACTACTAGGAAATCCTCTGTTTCCAAATGGAAAATGCGAAAAGGACCTAGAGCCACTGTTAGTTGATGTCCCGGTGGTCCTGTCCTATCTGTGTGAATTGATGAGGGCTGGGTTGTCCTACTTGCTCTTCAGTGAATGCTCACCTTTCAGCCTTCTCTGCTTGTCTGCCTTTGTCTCAACCATTAGCCTCCAAGTTTCATATGAGAAAGCTCCAGTGGGTGCCAAAGTCAGTTTGGCTTCAACATTCTCATCCTTTAGATTTTCTAGTTCCTCTTCTTCCATGTCTCCAGCTGGAAATTCAGTGGTGGATTCATCAGTTGCCCCTCAACCCAGGGCTGCCTTTTCAACCACCAGCCCCCTCTCAGGAACTCTTCCCAGCTGTCTTGGATATGGTATGGAGGGCTTCCTTCAGTCCTCTGAAAGTGCAGGGTCTTTGGCCTCTTCGACAAAATAAATACCACATCAGTGTCCGAGAGAGTTCTTTTTCTGGCTCTTCAGGCCTTTCATTCTCTTTTCCTTCCAGGGCCCCTCGGAATTCTCATTTCCTTCCAGGGCCCCTCGGAATTCTCATAGACAATACCACAGTGATGTGGTATATCAGCAAGCAAGTGCGGGCAAGTTCCTATTTCCTGTGCAGACTAGCTCTTCAGGTTTTGGATTTAGCTAACCAGTATCAGGTGACCTATTGTCCACTAGTGGAGTACTCCTCAAGTAGATATTTGCCTTCTCTGAACAGACAACTTCCTCTCTCATGCACCAGAGTCCCATGTCCTCTGGTCTGGAAGGTGGAAACCCTCTCTTTTTCTTGAAAGGGGATGTTTCTTTATGCCTTCTGTCCCCTTACTTTCATTCCAAAGGTCCCTGTTCAAGGTAAAACAGGATGCTCCCAAAATCTTGTTGGTGACTCCCTTTTGGCCCAGACAGCATTATTTCCCTTTTCTCCTGCATTTAGCCAAGGGCAGTCATCACAATTTTCCTCACAGGGTGGACCTACTTACACACGACAAGGGGTCTCTTATCCATCCCCACCTGTCCACTCTTCATCTGACATTGTGGATTATAAGGTTTTGTTCCCCTTCAGACATTTTGTTTCTGAGGACGTGCTTCGGGACCTGCGGAAGGCCAAGAAACTCACAACTAGAAAATCTTTGTTCAAATGGAAGAGATTTCCTGTCTGGTGTATTTTCTCGTTACCTGGATCCACTTAATGTGGATGCTCCTTTGGTTCTCTTATTTGCATGAATTGCTCAATGCTGAGTTGGCGTATTCTTCAGTTAAGACCCACCTGTCAGCTTTTTCCACTTGTGTGCCGGAAACACCAAAAGTGTGATAAGACTTAGGGACACAGGTGACAGTGGTCTCACCTTCAGTAATCACATCGCCACAACAGTCAGGAAATCCTTATATATGGCACACCTCATCACTAAGGGCTTTTCATCCAGAAAAAAGAAGGTCATTGTCCCACTGTACTCTTCCCTCATTAGACCCATTATAGAATACAACGTCCCATTTGGTATATACCTCTCTAGACATCTGCAGCAACTGGAAAGGCCGCAGAAGTACCTCACTAAAAGAATCCTAGGCCTAAAGCAGATGCCTTATGCTGACTGCCTTAAAAAACTCCAGCTATACTCTCGTCTACTCCGAGGCCATCTCTGCTTAACATACAAGGCCATGTCAAGCCCAGAGCTGCTGAACATGCTACACTTAAAGAAATCCCAATCCCTTAAAGCCACATGCTGCAGGGATCTAAACCTTGTCATCACAATAAACAAAACATGTTGGAAGGATAGGTTCCTGACCTAGAGACTCCCCAGACTCGAATAGACTGCACATACATGTCAAGCAGAGTGCCTCTTTGGCCCTCTTCAGAAGGAACCTTGATGATTGGATGGGAGAAAGGGAATTCACCCTGGAGATCACGTCAATCACCCTGCTAGACAGGGGTCCAGGGAGTGTGGGAAGAAATAGCCAGGGAATTATGACTAGGCTTGTATAGGCCCTAGGGCTGATAGCCTAGTACAAACCTATGAACCTATGAGTTCCCTTTTGGCTTCTGAATTTGACACCAAACAGTTTCATAAAGGCATTCTTCGCATTAAGCCTCCCAGGAAGCCTGCTCCTCCTTCCTGGGACCTTAATTTTTTCTTAGAAAAATTGACTTGGGCTTCTTTTGAGCCTGCGGCTTCAGCTTCTTTACAGCATTGTTCTTAGAAGCCTGTTCTTTTAGCCCTTACCTCTGCCAGACAGGTGTCAGAGCTGCAAGCCCTTATGGCTGTCCATCCTTTTTTGGATTTTCATAAGGACAGGGTGTCTCTGTTAATTAATTAATCCTTTAATGGCCAAGGTGGTTAATGAGTTGTCTCTTAATCAGTCTATTCATTTGCCCACTTTTTTTCCCTTCTCCACAGTCGGCTAGTGAGAAGGTTCTTCACACCTTGGATATGTATAGACAACTCGTATTTGAATAAAACTAAAGCCATTCGTAAATCTGAGCAGCTTTTTGATGTCCTTCAAGGATGCATCTGCAGCCCTAACAAATGGGTTGTCCTGCCTCAGGCAGCCCTTCGGTCGGCCGGATTCCAAAGTCTGGGTCTGGCCTCGGCTGATGTCGCACTTCACCCGACGTCACTGCTACTGTCGATTGGGTATAAAGGTATCAGCCGACGCCATTTTCCTCAGTCTTTCTTGCCTCGCGGTGCCCGAAGCAGAAGCTGTTCGCAAGTGCCGGTCGGTCAGATCCAGAGATTTTTACTACCGAAGACTTCTAAAAAGCTAAGTACCCCGTTGGGGACTCTTTCTTGCCTCAGCCGATGTCAGAAAAAGTAAATAATTGTTTAACTTGTGGGAAACAAATACCTCATAAGGATTTCCACTCTTACTGCCTTCCTTGCTTAGGCCCAGACCACAACGTAGCAGCTTGTCTAGCCTGTGCTTCCTTCAACCGACGAACACTTAGACGTCGGTCGGAGTTTGCAGAGGAGATTTTTGGACCCGCTTTTGCTTACAAAATGCCGTCGGAGACTCCGACTTCACAATTAGCTAAAAAGCGTAAGGAAAAGGACCGACACTCGCGGTCCGCGGTTTCGCCGAAACCACGGTTAAGCCAACATGAGTGTCTCGGTTTCGGCTGAAACAGAGTCCTCGGTTCTTCCTTCGGCCGAAAGCATTCCTCCTGCAGTCGAGGCCTCACACAGCATGGCTGAATCTGCTACTGAAATTTCTCCTGCTGTAGCAGGCGCCCAGGATTTATCAGATACTATTCCTTTAGACATATCCACTCCTGCACGTGGAGCTGCTAGGCCCCCTGCATCCATGTCTATCAAGGCCTTCTCTAGGGCTAAAGCAGCTAAATCTTCTAAGGCCTTGCCTTCTAAAACCCCCACACACAGGCCTAGCTCTAGTTCCCAAATGCTTAGCCTGGCAGAGGATCTCATTTCTTTGATCAGGGGAACCAGCTTCTACAGATTATTCTTCGGATGATTCAGACAACTCAAATCCTCCAGAAGGCCCTTATTCTCCATATGAGGATTCTGACGCAGAAGACTCCATTCCTTCTGCCTCTCCTCCTGAGGAATTTTCTTTTGGGGAAACCTTGCATGCTATGAGGGAACAATTTCAATGGCAGGGCCAGGATTTCTCAGATTCTAGGAAACGGCTCAGGACCTTTTTGCATTTGCCACAGCATAGGCCTTTAGCCATTCCTCCAGTACTAACAGTTGTGGATGATGCATTCAATGATGCTTGTACTGCCCCTGACTCTCTTCCTCCGGCCCCTGCTAAGCCCGACAGATACTACAGGGTCCCGGACACACATTATCACCTGTATAAGGCTCCTATTGCAGATCCAGAAACTATTTCTCAGGGCCCCAAAGCTGTAGCAACTGCCAAAAACCCCCTCCCCTCTGAAAGAGAATCTAGAGCATTAGAGAGATGGGGTAAAAAAGTTTATACTTCTGCTACTCTTTCGGCTAGGGCTTTAAACTGTCAATTCCACATGATTCAGTATCAGGAATTTTTGTTAGATCAGTTAAATAAAAAACTATCCTCTCCTGAACCTATAGACCGTAAGTCCCTGCAGGATTTGGTACATAACACTCAGCAGGTCAGTAATCATTCCTTGAAATGCGGCTATGATGCACTGGAGGCTTCCTTTAGATCAGCTATTACTGGTACAGTGATCAGAAAGCATGCATGGTTAAAAGAGCAATCCTTACCAGACCATGTAAAGTCAAAGCTCCTAGATGCTCCCATGGAGAAGCACAGTTTGTTTGGTTCCCCTGCACAGCAAGTATTAAAGAAGGTGGAGGAAAAAGCAAAATCTGTCCAAACAGTCAAGGACTTCTTCCAGGTCCAGCCTCCTAGGTTTAGTAGAAATTGGCCTTCGAAGAATTGGTCCTTTCCAGACACCAGAGCACAGAGAGGCAGAAATAGGTGCTCAAGAGGCAGAGGTCAATCCAGAGGTTCCAACAGGGGACGTCAGTGGCAGCCTAACAACCAGAGAAGTACTCCCGCAGATCCGGCTACTACCACTTCCACAGGACAGTCACAGTGACTTGGCTCTGATACCGCCTACCAGGGAACAACTGGAAGCACCCTTAGGCGGAAAGCTAGCCTTATTTTCAGTAAACTGGCATTACATTACAGGAAACAAATGGATTTTACAGACAATAGACAAAGGTTACAGGTTTCACTTCCATACTCTACCAAGAAAGAGAGGAATGCCAAACCTACCACCAAACCAAAAGACAAGCGCTCTAGGACAAATCAAACACTTACTAAGGATGAGAGCCATAGAAAAGGTACCGGCTGTGGAACAAGGGCAAGGATTTTATTCCAGACTTTTCCTGGTGCCAAGAAAAGAAAATCAATGGAGGCCTATTCTCGACCTGTCCGCTCTCAACACATATCTCATTGTTCCAAAATTCAAAATGCTGACCCTACAGCACCTTCTTCCCATGCTGGGCAAGGAGGCTTGGCTGGTGACTCTAGATCTCAAGGAGGCATACCTGCACGTCCCTATTCGACCAGATTGCAGAAGATACCTCAGATTTCTTGCAGGATCAGAGCATTATCAATTCTCAGCATTGCCCTTTGGCTTATCTACTGTGCCCAGAGTATTCACGAAATGCCTGGCATCAGTAATTGCTCATTGCAGGCTTCAGGGAATTCAAATTTATCCATACCTGGACGACTGCCTGCTACAAGCGGACAACAAGATCAAATTAACAAAAGATTTGGAAAAGGTCATTCACCTACTGCAGGCCTTGGGATACACAGTCAACATAAAAAAGTCAAGGCTGGTACCATCCCAAAGGATCACATTCTTGGGTGCAGAACTGGACACATCAAATCAAATGGCATTTCTCACAGCAGAAAAGCAAAAGCAACTACCACTCTACTTCAAGGCTTTAACAACGCAGAACCAGCTTACAGAAAGGAAAATCCTGCAAGCCCTGGGTTACATGGCATCCTGCATAATATTGATCCCACATGCCAGACTGCATATGAGGAAGTTGCAATGGTACCTAAGGAATTTATGGTCTCAGCACAAGCACAGCCTAGAAACCCAAATCCCAATAATTCCATGCCTGAAACAGGAATTCCTGTGGTGGGCTCAGGCCTGTCAGTTGAACAAAGGACTGCCTTCCACAGCCCTCACCCAAGCCAGACTATCACCACGGACGCCTCGGACCTCGGCTGGGGGGCACACATGGCAGACAAGTGCATACAAGGCCTATGGACACAAGACCAGCTCAACCTACACATAAATCAAAAGAGATGCTGGCAGTGAAACAGGCAATTCAGACATTCAGACCATTTCTTCAACAGGGTCATTTGCTGATAAGGACGGACAACACCACAGTTATGTGGTATATCAACAAGCAGGGAGGCACACATTCATATCCTCTATGCCGGATGGCAATGGACCTGTGGAATGTGGCCCTGAACCTCAACATTCAGCTACAGGCCTTATTCGTGCCAGGAAAAGAAAATATATTAGCAGACACATTAAGCAGAACTACCACGGATGCCCACGAATGGATGCTGCATCCGGACATCTTCAGAACCATTACAGAGAAATGGGGGCTACCAGAAATAGACCTATTCGCATCCCCACACAACCACCAATTGAGAAAATTCTGCACAAGGACATACCACCCACTTGCTTGGAAGGTGGACTCCCTATCCTTCAGTTGGGAAAACCTAACAGCATATGCATTCCCACCTCTACCTTTGATGCACAAAGTGCTACTGAAGATCAAAGAAGAGCACCCAAGGATCATACTGATAGCTCCAGACTGGCCGAGGCAGCATTGGTACCTGCTTCTGAGAAGTATGTCTCGGACACAGGCATGGCCTCTACCTCTAGTTCCTCTGCTGCTAACACAGAACAACTTCAAGATCCTGCATCCAAACTTGAAAACACTGCAGCTAGCTGCTTGGAATATTACATGAAACAAAATAACCCAGAACTATCTCAGAGGGTTAAAGACATTATCCTGGAGGCTCGCAGACCCTCCACAAGGAAGACTTACTCAGCAAAATGGAAAAGATACCTCATTTGGAGTGCAGCAAAAGGAGAAAATGTATTATTGGCAAACATAGCTAACATCCTGGAATATTTAGCAGAACTTTTCCACAATGGCCTGTCTTACTCCTCCATCAAGATTCATGCATCAGCAATTTCAGCAGAATACAACATGGATCCTCCAGTCTTCTCTCATCCTCTACTCAGGCAGTTTCTGAGAGGAATTAAAATGTAAAGCCTCCAAGGAAGCCACCTCTGCCTACATGGGACCTGAACTTTGTGCTGGAAAAGTTAACACTTCCCCCTTTTGAACCAGCAGCAACAGCAGAATTACAGTTCTTATCTTGGAAAACTGCTTTCCTGCTTGCAATCACTTCAGCAAGAAGGGTTTCTGAATTACAGGCATTAATGGCAGTACAGCCCTTCCTTATCTTCCATCAGGATAGAGTGTCCTTGAGAACTAACCCTACTTTTATGCCAAAGGTGGTCTCCAGGGTATCATTGAACCAAGCTATCCACCTACCAACATTCTTCCCCAACCCACAGAACAGGGGGGAAAGACTGCTGCACACCTTGGATGTACACAGACAGTTGCGCTACTACCTGGACAGAACCAAGAGCAATAGAAACCTGACCAGCTTCTGGTAGCATATGCAGCAGGAATGGAAGGAAAAGCAATTTCAAAACAGACAATCTCAAAATGGATAGGAAATTGCATTAGATTTTGTTACTCCTTTCATGGGAAGACAACTCCAGAAAACATCAGACCTCACTCCACAAGGGATACAGCCACTACTACAGCTTTCTTACGAGGAGTGGCTACCAAAGACATTTTAGAGGCTGCTACTTGGAGCTCCGTGCATACATTTGCCAAGCATTATAATCTGCCTTTATACTCCAGATCCCGAGCAGGTTTTGCCACTGCTGTTTTGCAAGGGATCTTAACTACACCATAATCTTCTTAGTGCCTCCTCCCCAGTTTGGCTATGGTATTCTACCCATTTGTTAGGACTGCAGATGCATCCTTGAAGGACATAGTACAGTTTTGTACCTACCATAAATGTAGATGTCCGAGAGGAATGCATCTGCAGTCAGGATTACCCGCCCTCCTTCCCCTCTGTGGTACTCCTAGGGTATTTGCCCATCTTGTAGCTAGCTGGCGGAATCTATTATGGTGTATTTGTTTGTATATATGTACATACATGTTTATTTGTTGTTTGCTCTCTACTATTTGGAATCATTTGCATTTATCCATATTTAGCCTTCCTAGAGGGCACCTGGCATCTGGGGCAAGAAACACTGAGGAAAATGGCGTCGGCTGATGCCTTTATACCCAATCGACAGTAGCAGTGACGTCGGGTGAAGTGCGACATCAGCCGAGGCCAGACCCAGACTTTGGAATCCGGCCGACCGAAGGGCTGCCTGAGGCAGGACAACCCATTTGTTAGGACTGCAGATGCATTCCTCTCGGACATCTACATTTATGGTAGGTACAAAACTGTACTTTTCCTTTCATCCAAAGTCTTTAGGTTTGACTATTTCCAAGCAAACCATTTCTAAAGCAGTTTCTTTTGCTCTTCCTTTCATGGGAAGAGCCTTCCTTCTTAAAGCTCATTCTACTAGGGATTTAGCCACTTCTGGTTCTTTTTTCAAGGGTTTGGATACTAATTCTATTCTTGGGGCAGCTACCTGAACTTATTTGCATACTTTTATCAAGAACTATAAGTTGGGTATGATTTTCTAGGGCCAGAGCTGGTTTTGCCAGGGCCATTCTTCATGGCTTTCTAGAGGACTCTGCTGGCCCTTTCTCCTCCCACTTTTCTTCTGAGCTGTTGTACTCTCCCTGTTGTAAGGAGTACTGCAACAGTGATGTGGAAGGACATAGTACAGTTGTGTAAAGTTTTACCATAAGAGTAGATGTTCTTCTCTTCACTGTTTCAGAATTCACTCCCTCCTCCCCCGTTCCTTTTTCCTTCGGATGTACTAGTATCTTTAGACTGTTGTTCCTACTGGGGCTTTTCATTTCTGAGGATAGGACATCCAGACATCACCTTTATGCCCTCCCCCTATATGGAGAGCATACATGTAACAAACTGTGTGCCCATTATAACCTAAGGGCTTTGGTGTACTGACTGGATGTCGGGATGCCCTAGGCAGGGGATCCCTATTGTAAGTAACACTGCAACAGTGAAGCGAGGGACATCTACTGTTATGGTAAGATTTTATACAAATGTACTTGTTATACCAGAAACTATTTCTTTTTTCATTCCAGTCTTTTTATAGGATTGTGTTGTTGGTCATTTTCTGTAGTTCAGGGAAAAATAAAACTAACTTGAACCTATAGCAACCATTCAGTTTAGTTGGTTTTACTCTTATGATCCTAGAGTATTTTAGTGCATCATCAGTCATGTGAGTTCATTTTAAGTGGTCTGACTTTTTCATGATTGAAGCAGCGGTCTGTCAGCCTATGAATTTCATGTAGGTTTAGGAACATCTGTAGGCATAATGTGGAAGATGCATTTTGAAGGTAAATATTGAGACATGGCATACATGTTTTGCTTTTGTTTGTACTTTGACTGCAGCATTTCATAATGTTGTGCAACTGACTTCAACATTCATGTTTGTTAGAGTGAGGTTTTTGTGCCTTTTACTTGCCCTCATTTGAGGTATAGCACTCATTTGGCACCAATGTTCATTCTAATGTGGGGCTTGATGCTTTGTATCAAATCCCTAATCTGCTAACTGGAAAACTGAGTTGTTGAGACAATAATTCCAGCTGTCTTCCTCGCTCCCGAATAGGTGTGTTGTTACCTTAGCTAATTTTCATAATTTTATCATAAGAATCCCATTATGATGTGTTGTATTTCCCCTCTTGAACTACTAGGCTGCTTTCCCTCGTTTTGTGATGTCCTGCAAATATGAATTCAAACTCATTTTGTTGATACTATTACTAATAAACGAGCTCCAAATGCAGTAGTATGACTTCATTTTTACTGTAAAAAAATTGTGTGTTTTTAAATGTTACTTGTAAGATTTTAAATGTTACTTGTAAGTTTTAAAATATGAGTTGCATTATATTCTTGAATGTTAGAAAAAAAGAATAAAAATAAAAGTCCACTGGAGCCATGAGCAACTCAAATAAAATTAGCTTTTTTATCACTTTAAACTCACTGCATAAACAACGCTAGTATCAAACGTTTGCACAATGCTTCACCAGGTTTCATAAAAACTCAACACAGAATGCATATTTATACCAATTAAATCAATTATAAAACCACTTGATAAAAACAATTAAGTGAGAGAAACATGCATTCAAATCTGGTTGTGCAGTTTAGTTGAAACAGGCCTAATATTAGTTGCCATTAAGCCCTGGAGGCAATGACTACCAATGCGTTCTTTAAATTTCCTATTCATCTTGCCTATATAATAGGCATTACAGGACGTGCACATATCATAATAAATAACATTCTTTGCATTACACGTGCCAAAATCATTCCCTACTCCTCTTTGTACTTGTTCTCAAGTCATACGTATTTTCTACATTTTTCTATGATATCTCTGTATACGTTTACAATTATGCTGTATTTTTTTAAATAATTCCCTAATTTGTGTCATTATGTAAATAAAAATTATTGAAGCTTTAATCCTTGGGTCTCCTCTGAAAATGGGCATGTGCTCAGTTGGACTAACCCAGTTAACAAATGTGAAATAAATAATTTAATCTCCTTTCTAGACACAGGATGTTGTATAGAGTAATTAGTATGTAGATGAATACAGTATATGCAGTTATAGCACTTATAAGTACCTTGCTTCTGAAATTTATATTTGTTAGTCTTCAGTTGTTCTTTATAACGTAGTTGATTTTTTTAATTTTTACTTTTCTTTTAACCAAATTTTAATCCATTTTTGCTTCTTAATAGGCTTCTATTAATCTTATACCAGCATGTTATAAATGCTACTAATGTAAAAATCTGTCGAAATTGACTGTCCCATCCACTTTTGTCTGCACTCTTAATAATGATTTCCGCATTTGCTATTAATGCTTGTAATGCTTTAGTTTGTTGTACTTCAAAATTATGAAATAAATATTTTTATCAATTCTTAAACAATTCATACACTCCATGTTCCACTGCTTTCTCTAAAGCATAAACATGAGGATTAATAGGGGTGAGTACAAGAAGAAAGTAGTGTAATAACTATTTACACAGATCAAGTATGCATTCTTCATTTATGTTTAAGAACATAGTCTCTAGCCAGATGGTAGAATGGCATGCCTTAATACAAGGGAATTTGTTATGATTCAGCAGATGCAAAATCTATCCACTTATTTTATTGAGAGGATATGAACCATTGAAGATTAATAACATACAAAAAGAAATAGGTCTATACTGAGCAGTACATTTGCTCTCTATTTTCTGTTCACATGAAAAGTGTTGGGTCAGAAAAAGGCTATAGATGCATACTTATGGTAATAATAATACTAGGGTTATTCAGGAAATAATGAGGAAGTATTGGCCATTAGTAGAACAAGTACCCAAACTTAATATTCATATGAAGAATTGAGTAAAATTTAGTTACAAAAAGAGCAGAAACTTAAAAATCGACTGTTGTAAAGAACAACCAAAGAATGCTAACCGGTATCAATTTCATAAGCAAGGTACTTATAAGTGCCATAATTGTATATACTGTATTTATCTGTATACTGGTCTGGAAATGAGTTTAAATTAAATGCTTTTGGCACATGTAAAACAAAAAATGTTATTATGCTAAGTGCACTTCCTGTAATGCCTATTATATAGGCAGGACGAATAGGAAATTTAAAGAACGCATTGGTAGACATCTTTCAGAAATATCTAGGTAAATTAAGACTAATACACATTATAGGCATATTAGTTCAACTGATGGTACACATTGTTTCTGTTTTTTGCATTCTACAAGTTAGTAATATTTCAGTCAGAGAAGATGACTTTATAAACCACACTGAAAAGGAAGAACTGAAGTGGATTTTACGTTTCGGTGTACAATTACCTCCAGGGCTTAATAGTAACAAAAGCATTAGGCCTGTTTTAACTGAATTGCACAACCAGATTTGAATGTATGTTTCTTTGGTTTTTACCATGATGTTGTTGTTGTGTCTTTCGGCTTTTCCCGGTTAGGGGTTGCCACAGCGGAACTCGGGTCTGCTAATGATTGGCAGTAGATTTTTACGTGCCGAGTTGCTGGCCCTGATGCACAACCTTCAACGAAGGTATGCCCATTCATGCATGTCTCCACACAGGAGACGCTCTAGCTGAGAATCGAACAGGACAACGTCTTACTGTGAGGCGACAATCCACAGCACCACATGTGATTTTTATAATTGATTTAGTTAGTATAAATATTCATTCTGTGTTGAGTTTTTATGAAGCCTAATGAGGCATTGTGTGAAAGTTTGATACTAGCATTGTCTATGTAGCGAGTTTAAAGTGATTAAGTGGAAATTTGAGTTGCTTGTAGCTCCAAGGATTTTATTTTTCTTCTGTTTCCTGTCTTTTGTATAACCGTTGGATTTATTGTTGCATTGTTTTCATTGAAATATTCTTGGATGATAGTTTTATTATGTGTATTACGGTTCTGTATTAAAATGCTGGTACTTGAAATGTCAAGTACTGACAAGCCAGGAAGAAAAAAGACTGAAACTTCTTGTTCTCCTTGAAACATCATTATGCGGGGGGTGGGGGCGGCAAGAATCCCCACACCCCCTGAATTTAGATATACCAACTCCGAGATTGCCAAACCTCGGAGAAAAAGGAATATTTCTAGAAATGGCATCTCTTACTTGGTATATGTAGACCATTCATTCTGCCTCTGCATTTCGGAATTTTAGTTGGTCCCAGCATTTCAAATGGTTACCATATAACACACACGTACTGGTTGGATTGTGTCTGCTAGCATGTCATTTTGTTTTGCACAGCATACAAGTATCATATGTGGTAGTATGATATTTTACTTTAGAGACCTTTTCACTTTATTATAGGGCACATTCATCATAAATATGTTGATATTAATAATTTGCACTGCTGCATAATCATTTGGCTCGGATTGATTCCTGCACAGGATACAATAAATGGACAATCTTCAAACAGTTCTGCCTTCTTCCCACACCTACACTCTTACTGCTGATTGCCTAGCCCCTTGGAGGGAAATCAGCAGTCATAGTTTAGTCAAAGTCTGTACTTTCGTATCACCTCAAGAGAAAGCGGCTCAGAGGCTTCACAGGAGCAGTAGTTGGTTACAGGCTTCATTTTTGGCAGATAAGTCACCATAGGGGAGCCCTTCTTCATAGAAAGTTATTGCTTTAAGTAATTTGACATATTTTTTTTTATTTTCTGAAGGATACTGGGGGTTTTATTAATATGAAAAGTTCCTTGTCAAAAACTATTGGAGCAATCTGTATGTGAGAAAAAAATACTGCTTTTGAGACATTTTAACTGAATTATAATGGTTTAAAGATTGCAGTGTGTTTTTATTTACTAAAACAGTGTTTGGGTGTTGGTGATTGTGTTTACTTCATGACAACTTTCCTTCATTATTTTAATGCTGGAGTCTCTTTATTTGAATGTGTTATAGTTGTGCATCAGGAAGTATATTTCAGGACTAGAAATACATTTTATGTTTGGTACTTGTGTACATTAGTGACAGCTTACATTCATGTCTTGTTTTCTTTCAATGCACTTTCTATGAAAAGGACTTAAGAGTTCTGGCAGGGTTTTTGTTTACTGCTTATGGTTTTACTTTTGAATTTTGAGGGACCAGAGGTAAGTGTAAGTATGTGTACTGCTTGTGAACACGTGTCTTAACAACTTAATTTTCAACGCACTTTTCCCCTCTGCAGTTACCAGCAATCAGGCTTCTTTGCTCAGCAGGGATTCTTATACCTGTCTTGCTGTTTCTTCCTCTCTCTATACATGAAAAAAAAATAGGAGCCCTTCCCTACACTGAGGGCTCAGACAGTGACTCAGCCACTGGAGGGTACCTGCAGTGGCCATTTGTTGCTCCTCAGAACACTTACTGGTTTCTCTAGGTTCCTATGGTGTAGTCCCTTCCATCACCATAGACCTGGAGTTAGTCATGACATCCTGTGGCTGTTCAGTGTCCAGTCTTGGCAAGGGGTAAAAACATCTTCTTTGGATATTGGAGTTTCTCCGGTACATTATTCTTGGAGGTCCTGGGGAAAGAGACCTCTTGCACAGGATAAAGTGCCATCTCTCATTCAATCTCCTTCTGAGATTTCCCTAGAAAAAAGAAACTAAAGATTAGACCTTGCTCACCCAAAGATATTCTGTCTGTTTTATAAGGATGATTTTTTTTTCTGTACTCAGTAATTTATTGCAGATTTTCTATCCTGGAGAGTAGAAATTCATACCAGAATTCTAACTAGGTTTGTATTTTATGATTCTAACATACTGTCAATATAAAAAGTGTACACATCCTTTTAAAAATGCCAGGTTTTTGTCATATAAAAAAATGAGACCACATTTCAAAACTTTTCCCACCTTTAATGTAACCTCAAACCTGTACAATTCAGTTGAAAAACAAACAAATCTGTTGGGGGAAAAATGTAAAAAAATAAAATGTACAATAAGCTGGTTGCATAAGTGTGCACACCCTTAAACTAATACTTTGTTGAAGCACCTTTTGATTTAATTACAGCATTCAGTCTTCTTGGTGCACACCTGCCATCAATTAAAGAGACTCTGACTAGCCCCAAATAAAGTTCAGCTGTTCTAGTAGGATTTTCCTGACATTTACTGTTGCCTGCTACAGCAAAAGCCATGGTTCGCAGAGAGCTTACAAAGCATCAAAGGGATCTCATTGTTGAAGGGTATCAAATCAGGAGAAGGGTACAAAATAATTTCCACAGCATTGGATATACCATGGATCACAGTCATTAAAAAGTGGAGAAAATATGGGACAACAGTGATGTTGCAAAGAACTAGACATCTCTCCAAAATTGATGAAAAGACGAGATGAAAACTGGTCAGTGCGGCTGCCTCGAGACCTACAGCAACACTGAAAGAGTTGCAGGAATTTCTGGCAAGTACTGGTTGTGTACTACATGTGATGACAATCTCCCATATTCTCCATATGTCTGGCCTATGGGGTAGGGCTGCCAGACTAAAGCCTTTTCTTACACAGAAAAACATCCAGGCCCAGCTAAAATTTGCAAAATAATACAGCAAGTCTCCCAAAAGCATGTGGGAAAATGTTTTATGGTCTAATGAGTGGTCTGATGAGACTAAGGTTGAACTTTTTGGCCACAATTCCAAAAGGTACGTTTGGTGCAAAAACCACACTTTGCATCACCAAATGAACACTATCCCTATGGTGAAGCATGTTGGTGGCAGTATCATGCTTTGGGGTTCCTTTTCTTCATCTGGAACTAGGGCTTTAGTCAAGGTGGAGGGAATTATGAACAGTTCCAAGTACCAGTCACTTTCGGCCCAAAACCTTCAGGCGTCTGCTAGAAAGCTGAAGAAGAGGAATTTCACATTTCAGCACGACAATGACCCCAAGCATACATCCATATCAACAAAAGAATGGCTTCACCAGAAGAAAATTTAAGTTTTGGAATGGCCCAGCCAGAGCCCAGACCTAAATCCAATAGAAAATCTGTGGGGTGACCTGAAGAGGGCTGTGCACAAGAGATGCCCTCTCAATCTGACAGATTTTGAGCACTTTTGCAAGGATGAGTGGGCAAATATTGCCAAGTCAAGATGTGCCATGCTGATAGACTCCTACCCAAGAAGACTAAATGCTGTAATTAAATCAAAAGGTGCTTCAACAAAGTATTAGTTTCAGGGTGTGCACACTTATGCAACCAGCTTATTGTACATTTTTTGATATTTTTCCCCTAACAGATTTGTTTTTTTCAATTGAATTGTACAGGTTATAGGTCGCATTAAAGGTGGGAAAAGTTTTGAAATCATTTATTGTGGTCTCATTTTTTATATCACAAAAAAATGACATTTTAACAGGGGTGTGTACACTTTTTTTATATCCACTGTCGATATATAAAAGACTGTGATTCAGAGGATAATTTGTAATGTCCAACTCCATAGAGGTGTTTTCTTTTTCTCTAGTTTCAGGATGAGTAATGCATTTTTATGGGAACAAGTGGATGTTACCTCTAAACTGTGGAGGTATTCTGATCTGTTGCAAGTGGATTTATTTCCTACTACACCCATTCCTCTTGTAATGACAGCCTTGTAGGATGTGTTAACTGATACCTGCAATAACCCTCCCTCTCTGCATTCAATCCCAAAAAAGGCAGAACACTTAATACCAGCCCTTACCTTGCAGACAAGAGGGTAAGGTATTGGTCATATTTCCTAAGAATTTCGTTCCTCCAGTTTATTCTGTCAGGTTTGACAAGTTTTGGGATTGTTCTACCACACTTACTTCAGAAAGTAGGTCCTGTCTGAATCCTAAGATTTCTAACTTTTCTCCGTGTCTATTTTCTATGAAGAGTGTATATGATTGTACAAATACTGTATTTACTGCTACTGTTTTTTTAGAAGACATGCATGAGTAGATGCTCAAAAGTTTCTTGATGAGGTAAAATCTGAGATTTTAAATTGCTGCTGAGTTTAAAGCCCCACCTTATAAATCTTACAAACCCTGTGGTAAAATAAGTAATTCCTGCCATCTTCTGGCAAACTGGGAACAATTAAAAATGGGGATCCTTTCAAAAAAAAAAAAAAAACAGACAGACCATGCCTTTAGAAAAACTATGCCATCATTCCCCATCCTGTGCCTAGTTCTCTAACTCTGTCCTGTAGAATGGGTATCAGCCTTTCCCTTTGCCAACAGATTTCAGACTCATGGGTACTAATACTGGTTTGGGAAGGTTACAGTTGGCACTGGATACACATATCTCCTTTCAGGAGAATTCCTCCATATCCAATGAACCAGTGCACCCCCCACCCCTTCGGTTCTTCAGCTCATGCTTACCTTTGGAATCATGCTGCTAGTTTCTTTAGACCCAAGGGAAGAATGCTTCTAATCTGGAATGTTTCTCGTTTCAAAAAACAAGCTTTCCTGGAGACCATTTCTAGATTTTTCCTTTGTCATCCAGTTTGCAAAAATTGCAAAATTCAAAATGTTGACCTTTTAGAGTCTGTTAACAATCTTTCCTAGTCTGAGTTTTGTAGTAACATTAGACCTAAAAGATGCTTATCGCATTCCTATTTCCATATGCTTCATAAAATTTCTCAGATTCTGTGCCTGAGTCGAGTAATAATTTCTCTGCATTACCCTTTGAGTTAGCTACAACTCCTAGGGTGTTTACAAAATGTCTACCTGCAAGGGATAGCTCATTGCAGACTGCAGTTCATTCACATTTCTTCTTAGATGACTTGCTGATCTTTGCAGAGTCTTTTGTCAGGTGCCAGGAGTCCTTAACAATCAGTGCTTAAAGGTAAATGTTCAAAAGTCCTACTTGATTGTGTTACACAGGATTTTGATTTTAGACTGCCTGCTAGATATGTATCCATGACATTCCTAACTCAGGAAAAAGATTAATCTGCATCTGGAAACTTTCCTGATTTTTGTCCACTCAGTTTGAGACTTCAGACAGTGTGACAGATGTATCTACACCAGGAATCTTGAATCCATGCTCTCTCGCACTCAAAGCAGTAACACTGAGGAGGTTGTCAACCCACCCACCACTTACATATGCACATAGATGCGTACTGTTTGAGTAGTGGTACTAACACAAAAATCAACATTCCTGGAGGTTCTCTCAAAAAAACCTACCGAAACACCAGAGACCTCCAAAACACAAGACTGCTACAACTAACACAGTTCCCACAGCACCCATGACACAGCAACACCAGTGTCTCGCCTACTGAGCCCGTAAGGCGTAACACTCGAAAGCCAAATTTTCTAGTCACTGAAGAGACTATAATGAGACACACCGATGTCCCACTCACGAGTTTGGACAAGGAGAAAGTCAGTCAGCTTCCTTTCCGGTGCCAAGATTCATCGGATCATGCTTGCACTCTGGTCTCTCAGCAACAAGTACCATTATGACTCTCCTAGTTCATGTTGGACGTCTAATTTGCCAGTCATAACAAAATAAGCGTCATGCTGAGAAACGCTAGGAGTTTAAACCAAAGAGTGCACACCCTGGAAGCACTTCTGTCACTGGAAGTTGTAGATGTCTGTGCAGTCACAGAAACCTGGTTCAAGGCCTCTGAGATTACTCCAGCCTTGTAAGGCTACAATGCCTTCCACACCTTTAGACCACAAAGTGAATGTGTGAGAACCAAAGGAGGCGGTATTTCTCTCTATATTAGAGATAAATTAATCTCCTTTCTAGTTAGACTGGACAACTCTATGGAGTTACTCCATGTTCAGGTTATGGTGGGTAAGATCCCCATTCAAGTCATAGCCAGTTATAGATCCCCCTCCATGGGTCATGATGCACATGAAGCCTACTTGACCAAACTGGAGACAAGCACAAAAGTTCCTTGACTTTAACTCAAATACCCTGGAACAAATAGTTCATACCCTGACAAGAGGAACCAACATTCTTGATGTGGTCCTCACTAACATGTCAAACAGTTGCACTGCTGCAACTGTTAGACCCTCATTAGTTAAATCTGACTGCAAATCCGTAACCTTTGAGCTGACACTAACACCAGAACCCACAAGGGGTGAAATGAGACTAAAAAACTTCACCAAGGCAAACTGTATCCTCCTAGGTGAGGGTATAAATGCATTCAGAGCCCCAACCCCCAGCTAGAATTGGTAACTACATCAAAGCTTACATTAAAGCCCTGTACAATCACTTACATAAGTGTATAGACTCGGCTGTACCAGAAAAAATCAAAGCCAGAGCCCCAAGTAAACGAGCAGCCATGGTGGACATCCAGCATCAACAAACTTTACAATAATTGCAAAAAGTTGCTGCCCAAGAAAACAAAGGCGAGACCCCAGCAATGGAAAAACACCCTCGTCTGCCTCAGCAGGCAAATAAGACAACTTGTCAAATCCTCTAAGGGCTTCTTTGAGAAAAACTTGGCTAGCATAGCCAAGGATAACTGTAAGTCCTTTTACAGCTACATATGTAACCTAAAGGGTAGGAACCAAGCATGTGCAGAACTAGTGACCAATGGTATCACACACACTAAACCCCGTAGAGATAGCAAAACTACTATTGGATAGGTTTGGTGAAAAATTCCACTCCACTGTCCCCTCCAAACCTATCACAAACATTGCCCCACCCCCACCCCACCGTACATATTTGAAGAACAGGTCATGAAAGCCTTGTCAAAGGCCAAAGAACACACCCTCTGTGGGACCAGACTGCATCCCAGGCTGTTTTCTAAACAGGCTAAAACATGTACTGACATCACCATTAAGTACTCTTTTCAATCATAGTCTAACCACAGGCTTTGTTTGTATGGATGGAGAACAGCAGTTATTCCCCTCCACAGATGTGGCCTAGTAATGGACCTGGAGAATTACAGACCCATAAGCCTGACCAGCCTCATCTGTAAGGCCATGGAATGTATTGTTATAGAACTCGTAAATAAATACGTAGGCAACCTCCAAACCCTGGATCCTACCCATTTCAGCTTTGTCAAGAGTGAATCCTGCCTGTTAAATCTGGTGGATTTTTTAAAAAAATATGACCAGGGCCATTGATGAGGGAAAATCTGTGCCCACAGCATACCTTGACTTGGCAAAGGCTTTCGACACAATCCCACACTCGGGCTTTACCATTAAACTTAAACTGAATTGGTTGGGTTTGTTTGTTCTGATTTCCTTCTAGGAGTGTATCATATAACTTGTTTGCAGTTAAAAGCATTCACTAGCGTCTTCTTGATCCTTTATCTTTTTAAACATTTCTGCAGTTTTTTTTCTACCTAACTAGTGTTGGTAGTGTAGCATTGTCCATATTCAGGCATTTGTTTTGGGCCTAGTTGTTTGTTAGTAGAGGCTGTGTGTCTGAGCACATGTTCCAGCCATCATAGCTTAGCCAAAGCCAGTATAGCATTTCAGTGAGAGTGAATTGTTTCTGGTCATTGGCTGACTGGGGTTTCCTGGACTACGCCTTGGAGTAAGCACCTGATTGATTCTTTCAAGATTTTTTAAAGTTGTTTCAGGTTTCAACTTTGTTACTTAAGAAGTTAACTTGTGTTTCTGCCATTTCACACTGAGCTAATCGGAAGAAGGGCTCTGAGCCAACTAATCTGTGATATATAACATTAAGTATCCTGTTTTTTGTTTTCTGAGTTATTTATAGCACTTTTATTGTCTGCATATACTTTGCTAGCTAGTTTCACTTTGTGTGAGGTATTAACTAGAAATTTTCTACAATTGTTAAGCATCTGGTTGGGTTTGTTCTGATTTTTTTTTCCCACCCTCTCTCCCTAGTGGTATCCTGTTTTTATACTTGGTGGCTTTGCAGTTGCCCGCCCCTACTGTAACTTTGATCTGGGACACTCCTCCCAGTCTAGTGTCATTACCTCATTCTACCTAATCCAGGGAGAACATTTGAGAAGGCCAACCCACTTAGTTTCTGCTCCTCCTTTCCCCTTAACACTTTACAAAAAAAAAAAAATTCTAAGCTTGTTTCCTGCCTTTCCTGTAAGTCATCTAGTCCAGATACAGATTTGCTATATCCAGGACTGTTTGTAAGCTTCTGAGCCCCCCAAGCCTTTCTGTGTTGGAGAGAAGCCTTCTAGCTTAAGTTTGTTTCTTAGAACTAGCCAGTTTTCTAGTTCAGCACACAAATCTGTTTCTTTGAGCTCAGCACTTGTTCAGAACTCATTGTAAGCACTAAATAATCTACAAATTACTACAGCACTCCACTTTCTTCACTTGTCTAGAGGAAAATAGTTTTTGGTACTTAAACAAGCACCTATCCAGGCATGTCTAAATAAGCACCTCTCCAGGCATGTCTAAGGGTCCGCTCCGGGTGTTTTCTCCTGTCTACCTGATGAATCTGGGCATCATAGGGCAATGCAACAATTGCCTCATTTACACAGACAACCCTCTCCTCCTACCACCCAACACTACAACTTGTTGAGAGATGCACTTATATAGCCAAACTGGTAGCAAAGCTCTCTTCACCCAAGACTGGACTAGATAGTCAAGTGGAGAAGGTAAACACTTGCACCACACCACACTCATCACATAGTCCCTCAAAACCTACACCAGCAAAACGCGCACATAACACAAAACACACACCTACATTCGTGGAGGCTCTCAAAAGAATTTATCCAAGCAACAGGGAACTCCAAAGCAGAAACGCAAGCAACTTCCACCCCCCAACACAACCCAAATGACACATAGCCCACAAACTCAGTGTGCCACTCAACCACAGCCCATAAGGTATAGCAATGTACCCAACACTCTAGTCATAGTTGACTCTCTAGTCAGGCACACTGATGTTCCACTCACCAGGCTAAACAAGGAGAAAGTTACTGTCAGCTGCCAGGATCCACCACATAACGCATGCACTCAGGTCACTCCACAACAAGTACAAACATGACTCTGTCATTGTCCATGTTGGTGTGAATGACCTGAAACTTACCTCCGTGGACTACATGAAAAGAGACATGGAGGAGCTGTCCGATCATGTAGCCCAGGCAGGTATGACCCTAGCCCTGAGTAGCATCCTGCCATCACCCAGAATGATACCACAGTACACGGACAAAATGAGTGACTTCGACAATTGGCTAAGCTTCTGGTGTAATTCTAAGGGGATCCAGTGTCTGTCTGCCTGGGATGACATGATAGACAAACCACAATGCTTTGCCAGAGATGGCCTGCACCTGTCTCCCTTGGGATTCCGGATGCTGGCTAAGGCTCTTGCCACCCCTATAGTACATTTTTTAGGCAAGATTCAAATGACAAATTCACCTCCGTAGCAAGTACAAGGAAGCAAAATCTGAGGGCAATGCTACTTAAATGCTAGAAATCTAAACCTCAAAATTCACTCACTCGAGGCACTCCTTAAAATGGAGAACATCAACATCTGTGCAGTGACAGAGACCTGGTTCAAGGCTTCAGAGAGCACCCCTGCATTACCAGGCTATAATTCTTACCACACCTTTCGGCTACCTAACCTGGAACGAAGCACCTAAAGGCGGGGCGTGTCCATATTCATTAAGGATATCCACACCTCCAGGCTAGTTGTTCAGCATAATGCATCCGAGATTATCCAAGTGCAAATAACTCTGGGCAAGACCGCAATCCAAATTGTAGCTTGCTACAGATCCCCCACCTTGCTCCAGAATTGCCACTCCTCATTTCTTGATGCACTGGAAAATATTTTCCAAACACCCTAATAATGGGCAATTTTCAACTACTCCACCATTAACTGGGAAAACTACCCATGTACCAACTCTTGTGCTCAAAGCTTTCTGGAGTTCATAAATTCCAACGTCTTGGATCAACTTATCCACACCCCCACCAGGGCAGCAATATCCTAGACCTGGTCATTACCAACATGGGCAACCGGTGTTCCACACCATAGGTCAGTTCCTCGTTGGTCAGATCCAACCACAAGCTAATCACCCTAGACATCCACATACCACCCCAACCCCCTTTAGGGAAACCACCGTAAAAAATTTCTCCAAAGCCAACTTCACGCTTCTTAAGACAGAAGTGGAAACTTCATGGCACCCATGTTGACGGACAATAGAGGTACGACTGCTGAATCCTATAAAATTGCACTTTATTAGCACTTGCACGAGTAACAGAACCAAGATGCTAGCCTCCAAAAAAGGAAGCCAATTTGGTGGTCCCCTGCCATAAACAAACTCTACAACAAAAGAAAGAAACTGTTGCAAAAAAAAGAGTAAAATCCCATGATTGGAGGAACTCCGTGGTTAGCCTCCGTAAGAAGCTGAGATCCCTGATGAAATCATCCAAAGCTAGTTACGAAAACAAATTCACCACTGATTCTAAAGACAACCACAAAGGATTCTATAGCTATGTCAAGAATCTCAATGGAAGCACTCAGATCTGCCCCGAGTTACAACACAATGGCACTAAATATACAGAACCAACTGATATTGCCAACATCCTGGCAGATAGGTTCAGTGTTAACTTCAACCCTCTCTTATCCTCTGAAGGGCCCATCTCTCTACCGGAAAAGTTCCTGTAATCACGGCTGCACAGGTAAAAAAAAACACTCTCCAAAGCCAAGAACACAACATCCATGGGACCTAACAACATCCCAGGCTGCGTTCTACATGAACTACAGAACGAACTGGTACCCCACCCTAAGTACCATGTTCAATCATAGCCTCACCATAGACTTTGTGCCCACTGAATGGCGCACAGCAACGGGTATCCCACTCCTCAAAGGGGGAGCCACCACAGACCCCGGGAACTATCGCCCCATTAGCCTGACGAGCCTGGTCTGCAAGGCTATGGAACGTATCATCATGGAACTTATAAACAATGACATTGGTATTCTCCAAACTCTGGACCCTACCCAGTTCGGGTTTGTAAAAGGCAGATCATGTCTCCTAAACCGTATAGACTTCTTTGAAGCGGTCACCAAAGCTGTAGATGAGGGTAAGGTGGTTCACACAGCCTATCTAGATCTCGCCAAGGTTTTCAACACCATCTCCCACCATGGAATTATAGATAAACTTACTAAACTAGGTATAAATCCCTATGTCACAAGATGGTTTGTCAACTGGCTCACTGACAGAACCCACACTGTGAAATTAGCAGACTCTAAATCTAACTTCAGACCAGTGATAAGTGGAGTTCCACAGGGTTCAGTTCTAGGTCCTCTCCTGTTTGGTATCTACTTCTCTGAAGTACAGGCTAACACAGAAGGTCTTTGGCTTACAAAGTTCGCAGATGACTGCAAACTAGGAGCCATAATCAAAACCCCTAACGATGTGGCCATCCTACAAAAGGGCCTCGCTGAGACAGATGCCTGGTGTCAAAGCCATGGCCTCGAGCTCAATGCCAAAAAGTGCATTGTCATCCCTTTTGGTAAAAACTCTGTACCCATGGACCACCACATAGGTGGTAGTCTACTTAACACCGAAAGTGTGATGAGACCTTGGGACACAGGTAGACAGTAGTCTCTCCTTTGATAATCACATCGCCACAGTAGTCAGGAAATCCTTTTATGTGGCACACACCATCACAAAAGGTTTCCCATCCAGGAAAAAGAGGTCATTGTTCCCCTCTACTCATCACTCATTAGACCCATTATAGAGTACAATGCCCCTTTTGGTATGTACCTCTCAAGACATCTACAACAACTGGAAAGGCCACAGAAATACCTCACAAAGAGGATTACCGGCCTCAAACAGATGCCCTACACAGACCGTCTAAAAAAAAAAAACTCAAGCTTTACTCTGTCGCATATCGCCTACTCAGAGGCGATCTCTGCCTAACATGCAAAGCTATGTCAAACCCAGAGCTGTTGGACATGCTCCACTTAAAGAAATCCCAATCTCTCAGAGCTACATGCTCTAGGGACCTAAACCTTGTCACCACAATAAGCAGAACATGCTGGAGGGATAGATTCCTGTCCCAGAGACTTCCCATAATCTGGAACAAACTACCTGTCTTTATCAAACAAAGCTCCTCATTAGCACTTTTCAGGAAAAATCTTGATGATTGGATGGGAGATAGGAAATTCACCCCGGGGATCACCTCTGTGGCTCGGTTTGACGGGGGCACAGAACAATAATTTTCTTGGGTGGCAAAAGCCGGGGTACCATTTGCCTAGGCTTATATAGGCCCTAGGGCCAATAGCCTTGTACCTACCTATGAATGTAAACCCCTTCGTTATAAGATGGGTTGCCCACTGGCTCACAAACTGTCAAACTGGGTGACTCCACATCAACCACCAGACCTGTTACCAGTCGGGTGCCACAAGGGTCAGTGCTGGGCCCCCTACTATTTGGTATATACTTCTCAGAAGTTCAGGTCAAACCTAAGGGGTTGTGGCTAACCAGGTTTGCAGATGACTGCAAACTGGGTGCAATTATGGAATCCCCAAATGATGCCAGTGTACTCCAGATGATGCCAGTATACTACAGGAGGGTCTTACGCAGACCAAAGACTGGTGTCTTCGTCACGGTCTCAAACTGAATGCTAAGAGATGCATAGTCATTCCCTTCGGCACAAACAATGTCCCTTCACACTGTCAAATCAACAACATTCCAAGTACCCATGAAGTAGTAAGGGACTTGGGCTGACAAGTTGACCCTGACCTTAACTTTCTATGTAGCACATTTGATTAGTAAAGGCATTGCCACGAGAGCAAAAGAGGCTATAACCCCTCAATACGCTGCACTGATCTGACTCATAATTGAGTATAAAGCCTCATTCTGCATGTTCGTACAAAGCACTTGCAGCAATTGGAGAGACCTCAGAGGTTTCTAACAAAGATTGAGGGACCCCAGCATGTGCTGTACACAGACAGACTAAAGTCCCTGTTATTTTATTTTGTATCATATAGACTTCTTAGGGGAAACTTGTGCTTGGATTACAGAGCAGTCTTAGACCCAAACCTAGTGAACTTGCTGTATATCTGTAAGTAAAACTGGACTAAGGCTACCCGTTCTAGGGACCTAAATATAGTCTACAACTTAAATAGAACATGCTGGAGGGACAGATTTATCTCCCAGCAATGATGCTTCTCTGTGATAGGCTACCTACTCGTGTGAAACAGAGCACCTCTATGACACTATTCAAAAGGAACCTGGACAATTGATGGGGTGCTTACTGGTATTAGTGCCCACAACCCTCCTGAACATGGGTAGCCATTACTAAATGCAGTCTTTGGTATTAACTAACATTTCTATGGTATTACATTGGGATGAAACGGCTAGGTTTGAAATGACTGGTCGATAGCCTAGTAATCTCCTATGATCCTATGATATCTCAGGATTCTAGTGTTCGTGGATTCTGATTCTCATGATTCCTTTTGTCAGGTTATAATTTTGAGGAAAAATTCAGTTGTTAAAAAAATGTGGACCCAGCGTTCTCATTCTCTGGAATTTTCAGATTCCAAAACCGTCTTCAATAAAATCTGCCATTTCATTATTAACTCCTAGTAATGAACATCAGTGCCCAATTCCCACCAAGTGGAATGGCTCCCAGTACATTTGAGAGCCAACCTCCTACTGGGATCATTAATTCACAAAGCCCTTTCTCATGAGACATGGCCCCCTCTCACTTCTAAACTTTTCACCTAATCCCCCCACACATAATCTCAGGGCTATCTCTGAATCTTAATCCACCCTACTAACTCCAACAAGTAAACTTCATTGCACTGATTTCCATTCCCCATCCTAGTACATAAACTATGGGACTTCATTCCTCTGTCAATTCCAGACATCCAGAAGTACTCAGACTTCAGGCAGAAGGTCAAGGGCATTCCGATTGTTGGATGTGCTTGGTTAGGTACATGCCGAAGGGGGCAATGTCCTCAATGACCGGTCTATTGAATGCTGAATACAGTGGAACAATGATCTCCTTGGAACTAGATTCCATACCGTTGTTTATAAGTTGCAAATCACAGAATGATTTCCTCAACACTGTAAACACATGATGGTCAAAGGCTAGATTACTGTGTGTGTGTGTCTGTGTCCAAGTCCTTGATTACTGGGTCAGCTCATAGGGGTGTGTTGTAAGTATGATACCATGGGTGGATGACTTCCCAGAGGATACTATTATGCATTTCTTGGCATTTGGTTTTAGTCCGTGGCTGTGACCCAAGTTTTGTGTCAGACCTGCCAGGAGAACATTTGTGTCGGTGGGGATTCTGTGACTGCTCTTAATTTGCAGTCATCTGCAGATGTGGTCTTCCAGAGGCCCTTGACATTGGCCTTGACTTCAGCGAACAGCGAAGTAAATGCCAAAAAGGAGCGGTCCCAGGACTGATTGCCCAGGTACTCCACTTGTGACTGTCCTCTTTGCAGATGTGGATTCCACAATTCTAATTTCCTGGGTTCTATTTGTGAGCCAGCTGGCTATCCACCAGATGATATAAAGGTTAATACCTAACCTGTTTGTCAGCAGTGCCCAAGCAGAGTACTGTCAAATGCCTTTGCCATGTCAAGGTAGGTAGTATGAACAGGTTTGCCCTCCTCTGTTTCTTTGGTGACCTTCTCAAAGAAGTCCATCAGATTGACTAAGCATGACCTGGCCCTGACAAAACCAAACTGGGTTGGGTCCATGTCTGTAAGTATTCTATGTCATTATCTGTCATTATCGATCATTTCTATGATATAATGTAGTCTCATTTTATATCCCTTCCCGACCTCTAAGGAGCTCTTTTCAATACTTGCTACAGATTTACAAACTAAAACATCTGATGGACAGAACTTATATAACTACTCACCTGCCATTCAATGGATCAAGCTTCCTATGATCCTCAGAAGCATACTTTAAGGCCACACATTTAAGAGATCTCTTAAAGAATATCTAAACCAAAACTGGATATGTCACTGTAGCCACCCTACCTGAAGATACTCCTTACTCTCTCACTTCTTTTCCTTTTTCTTCTCTCCTTCCTAACCCCTATTTCTCCCCTTTACTCTTTGCTATGCTTTGTTTGCTTCTCCACCTATCCTGCTTCTTCAACCTAAGAGTCACTTGACTCTTTTTATACTACTTCTCCTCTTTACATTTGATTTCTGCTGCACTGTATCCTTACCTATTAATAATGATTTTATAACTTATGTTGATTTTATTTAGTAACTGATCAACTTATTGAATTTCATTATATACTATTCTTTGCCGGTTCCACTTGTCTCTTTTATCATTAAGTTATAACCTTATTGTATTTATTTTTACATTTAATGCAACATGTATGTATAATTTATAGTTGTACTGTTGAGCTTTTCTCCCCAGGCCTTCGCTGAAAAAGGGCTTTGTCCCAGATTGGCTATCCCGGTCAACAAATGTAAAATTAAATAAATAATTCTTTCCATGGCTTTGCATATCAGACTAGTGAGACTTAATGGCTCTTATTGGCATGTTGATGTACATTACCACCCTTGGCATTGCCATGTCATGAACTCCACAGCACCAACATTGTAGATCAGTGGATTGGACACTCTAAATTGGCCCTAGGCATGAGTGCGTGGATATGTCTGCCTTCTGTGGAAGGTTGGGCGCCGGGCTGGCAACTCGACACCGTGAAACTCCACTGCCAATCATCCTAGTGGATACCAAGGTATGTTTAGCCTTGCATACATTAACTACAGATCACTTTCTGTGACCAGCAAGGGATACATTGGGTGTAGCTTGGGCATCTGGCATGAATGCACCATAAGTTCCACAGTGCTGTACAGCAGCATTTGGGTGGAGCATATGTGGTTTCATGTACCACAGAGAAGAGGGGCAATCCTATGCAAGACTTCTGTTGTATAACCAATTTCCCTGAGGTACTAGGGGCCAAAGACTGCACTCACTTTGAAGTAAAGGTCCAATCTGGGAAACCGGGAAGAAAGTGAATGAATTGGAAAGTGGTATCACTCCATTAAGTGTCCAATGGTATGTAATGCTCAAATATCCTCTACAGTGTCAGCAAACCACCAAGGCAGTTATCACAACTCCCACATATGGCATGTACGACTTCTACAACAGTTTGTGAGGGGGAGAACCCCCCCCCCCCCACAAGCATCTTATTTGGTGATGCCAAAATGCCCTGGGACCATGGTTTGTGACACCTGTCAGAAATGAAGCAGAACAGGGATACAGTTACTCCCCATCTCAAACCAGGGTCATTATGGAGTGTGCGTTTGGGCTGCTGAAGCATACTTTTGCTGTCTGGATTTATTTTGTGGTACCGTGCAGTAGAATTTTCAATATGTGCAGTGTTACACAGCACCGTACTTAACGGGCAGTTATGGTGGGTGCAGCCCCAGCACACCAGGTAATGAAGGCTGAACCAGATGAGGAGTCTGTGGAGGAGCCAACAGCAGGGGATGAATGTGCTAGACTGTGGTGGGCACCATATGCTGTGGCACTAGTACAGAGGCAGCAGCTTGCACTTAGCTTCAGTCTGTAGTAAAACATATACACTACAGTAAAAGTGATGGCATGGAAACTTAGTACCAGACTGTGCTTACCCATGTGTAGGCTGGCCACACTGTGCATCGGAAATTGGCAACCCAAGTAATTGTGTACAATGAACAGAGCACAGTTAACATCATTTGCACAGGTGGGTGAGGTAATACAAGTGGGAATGTCTTTCACAGGGAAATGTGTGGACACTGTGAGGGTGATGAAAAGTAAGACTGTACTTGTGTATAGGGGTGGTGGGATTTGCGGTATTACTAGTCTGTGTCTTTATGATAGCTTTGCACATACATAGGGGGGTCACAGCCATTGACACAGCTACTTCAGGGGGGGGACAGTAACCACATCTCCATCAAATATCAGCACCCCCCCCCCCCCATTGTATACCCCCTTTCTTCTGTGGCTTGGTACAGATGTTCTTCGTGTTTCACTGTTGCAGTCATTACATTTGGCTAATCCTGCTGGCAGGTTGCCCTCAGTCGGCCTGAATTCCAAAGTCCTGGGTCCTGCGTCGGCTGCTGTCACCCCTTCCCTGACGTCAGGTCGTCAGGGGTATAAAAGAAGCAGCCAAAGCCATTTTCTTTAGTCTTTCTTGCTGCGCGGTGCCCGAAGCAGTAGCAGTTCGCAATTGCCGGTCGGCCGACTCCTGAGATTTTAGTGTTCGAGTTTCAGATCCGAAGTTTTCAATAAAGCTAAGTACCCCGTTGGGGAAACTTTTTTTTTTTCTTGCTCCAGACCAGTGTCAGAAAAAGTAAATAATTGTATTTCTTGTGGAAAGCAAATACCTCATAAGGACTTTCATTCTTACTGTATTCCTTGCCTAGGCCCTGATCACAATGTTTCTGGTTGTCAGTTTTGTGCTAGATTTAACCAATGCACTATTAAGCGTCTGTATGATTTTGCTTTAAACTTTTTTGAACGCCGGTTTAATTGCCCAGAAATGTCGTCTGATAGCCATCCAACTACTGGAATTCACGAAAAACACAAAGAAAAGGAGAGAGATAGACAACCGAGGCCCAAAACCGACGACGAAGCTTCTCCTAAGCCAGTCACCGGTTCTCAGTGAGGCACTTTCGCAGCCCCTGACACCAGCTACTTCAGAGTCGCAGGCCGCTACCGACTCCCACGTGGAGTTGGCCATGCCGCTGGAAACTCAAGGTATTGGAGCCTCCGATACTATTCCTTCAGATGGGTCCGGAGCCGCTGAGCAGGCACCGGCTTCCGAGGGTGTTTTCAGACCTAAACATCTTTACATTAAACCGACTTCGGCTTCAAAGGCAAAGAATAAAGCTCCTTCCAAAGCAAAGAAACTCAAGAGCCACGTGGACAGGCCTCTATGCCCAAAAAACAAATGCTCAAAATGGCCGAAGACTTGATTACCTTGATCAGGGGTTCCCATCCCCCTGCTGATAAGAGGCCTAGGCAAGAGACTATGAATCTTCAGATCAAGTTTCTATTTCCTCCTCTGATCAGGAATATTCTCTTCCCCCCCTATGAGGATTCTGATGCTGAAGAATCTATTCTTTCAACTTCTCCTCCAGAGGACTATTCTTTTGGGGAAACCTTGCATACCCTGAGGGAGCATTTCCACTGGGAGAGCCAATATTTTTCAGAATCTAAAAAGAGGCTCAGGGATTTTCTTTTACTACCTCAACACAGGCCACTAGCCATTCCACCTGTGTTTAGACATTGTAGATGTGTTTTCGGAGTCTAGTCTTACCCCTGACTCCTTACCTCCAGCTCCTGTTAAGCCTGACAGATATTACAGGGTTCCTGACTCTCATAAATTCCTTTTTAAAAATTCTGCTGCAGACCCAGAAACTATTTCACAGGGTCCCAAAGGAGTTGAGGCTTCCACTGCAAAAAACCCTACCCCCTCTGACAGAGATTCTAGGGCACTGGATAGATGGGGAAAAAAGGTTTATACATCTGCTACCTTGGCTATAAGGGCCTTAAACTGTCAGTTTCATATGCTCAAATATCAGCAACATGTCATGGCATTGCTTAAACAGAAAATGTTGTTAAACTCTGAATGTGCAGAAAACAAGGAAATGCAGGATTTATTGCATGCAGCTGAACCAGTTGGAAAAGCATACTTTGCAATGTGGTTTTCATTATTTGGAGGCCTCCTGCAGGGCCGCAGTTACAGGTTCTTTAATTACGAGGCATGCTTGGTTTAAAGGAACAAAATCTGCCTGATCATGTCAAAGTTAAATTATTAGATGCACCTTTAGAGCACGGTACTTTGATGTTAAGGCAGAAGAGGTCTTAAAGAAAATGGAGGACAAAGCTAACTCTGCAAACTGTCAAAGATTTTTTACAAGTACAGTCACCTAGGTTTAGTAGACACTGGCCTACAAAGAATTGGTCCTTTCCTGTGTCAGACAGACCTCAAAGGGGGCAGATCCAGACGCCCTAGAGGAAGATCCCAGGCGCAAGGCTCATACAGGTCAAAGCAATGGGGGGCTTCTACCTCCAAAGTTGGAGAAGACCAATCACAACCATACAGGAAACAGTCCCAATGACTTCTCCCTGCCTGCACCAAACACTTATCTCCTGGCAGCACCCTTAGGGGGAAAATTAGCACTTTTTTCTCAAAATTGGCACATTATAACCCAGGACAACTGGGTGCTAAATATCGTGTCACAAGACTACATGTTCCATTTCCATACCCTGCCAAAGGCAAACGGCTGGCCAGATCTGCCAAAAAAATCAATGGGCAGAGGCACAAAAACAAGTCTCATTCCTCATGGACATGGGGGCCATTCAACAAGTACAAGAGCAAGAGCAGGGACAAGGATTTTACTCAAGACTGTTCTTGGTACCCAGAAAGGACAAGGCCTGGAGACCAATACTGGACCTATCTATTCTGAACACATTCCTGGATATACCAAAATTCAAGATGTTGACTTTGCAGCAGCTTCTGCCCATGCTGGGCAAGAACGCTTGGCTTGTTGACTACTCTAGACCTAAAAGAGGCATACTTGCATGTCCCAATCAGGCAATTATGCAGAAGATACCTCAGATTCAAGGCTTGCTCAATGCATTACCAATTCTCTGCACTGCCCTTTGGCTTATCTACTGTGCACAGGGTCTTTCCAAAGTGCCTGGCACCAGTAATTGCATTCTGCAGACAGAGGAATACAAATATATCCTTACTTAGCAGAGAACAAGGACATTCTTCTACAGCATATGGCGTTTGTGAAAAGACTTCTAACATGCGTAGGGTACACAGTCAACGAAAAGAAATCAAAACTGGTACCCTTCCAAGAGATAATATTCCTGGGTGCAAGCTTAAATATAACTGCCCAGATGGCTTATCTCATGCCAGACAAACAAAGGCAACTGACTACCCATTTCAAAATGTTGGCAACAAAGGCCCAGTTATCTGCAAGAAAAGTTCTGCACGCTTTGGGCTTCATGGCATGGCATCCTGCATCCTACTAATTCCATATGCAAGACTGCTTATGAGGAAACTTCATTGGTACCTAAAAAGTGGACTCAACATTGCCACAGCCTGGAAACAATGATTACTCACATTCCCTGCCTGCAACAGGAGTTTTGATGGTGGGCAAAGGCTTGTCACCAAAACAAGGGACAGCCATTCACATTACCCCCAGCCAGGCAGACGCTAACAACGGATGCATCAGTTTATGCCTGGGGGGCCCACATGGCAGGAAGATGCATTCAGGGCACATGGTCCTCAAACCAAATCCATCTACATATCAATCAAAAAGAGATGCTAGCTGTTCAAAATGCCGTAACAGCCTTCAAGGACCTACTTCATCCGGGACAACTACTGATAAAGACAGACAACACCACGGTCATGTGGTATATAAACAAGCAGGGGGGCACACATTCTTACCCCCTTTGCAGACTAGCCATGACTTTGTGGGACATGGCATTGACTTACCAAGTACATCTGCAGGCACAATTCCTGCCAGGAAGAGAAAATACTCGCAGACGAACTAAGCAGAAACCTCATGGATCCCCACGAGTGGCAGCTGGATCCACAAGTCTTCAGCATGATAACAGGGAAATGGGGATGCCCAGACATAGATCTATTTTCCTCCCCTCACAACTACCAACTAAAAAGATTCTGCACAAGGACTTATCACAGACAAGCATGGAAAGTGGATGCCCTATCTTTCAGCTGGAAAAACCTGTCCGTATATGCCTTTCTCCCAATGCCTCTCCTCCCCAAGGTACTCCTAAAGGTCAGACTGGAGAAGCCAATGATGGTACTGATTGCCTCAGACTGGCCACGCCAATACTGGTATCCAATGCTAAGGAACATGTCTCAATGCCCAGCTTGGACCTTGCCTCAGATACCTCCTCTACTATCCCAGCAAAACAATCAGATCCTGCACAGCCAACTCAGGACTTTAAACCTGGCAGCATGGTGGATAATGTAGTCATACAAAACGCACCTTTCAGTAAAGCTGTGATGGATGTCATTTTGGAAGCCAGAAGGCCCAGTACTAGAAAATCTTATGCTGGAAAATGGAAAAGATTCCGTGCTTGGAACCAGGCACATCGAACTGATACAGCTGTGCCAAATATTCCTCAGATTTTGCAATACTTAACGGAGATGCTGGATAAAGGCCTATCTTTTTCATCTATTAAAATTCATGCCTCTGCCATTTTGGCTCTTTACAATACAGAGCCACCAATCTTTTCTCATCCCTTATTAAAACAGTACCTTAGAGGAGCCAAAAATTTAAGGCCTCCAAGGAGAACACCAGTGCCTGCATGGGACCTCAACTGTGTCTTGGAAAAACTCACCCTACCTCCTTTTGAGCCAGCTGCTACTGCTGATATAAAGTTTTTATCTTGGAAAACAGCTCTGCTCCTAGCAATAACTTCTGCAAGACAAGTTTCAGAGCTACAGGCACTCATGGCTGTGGAACCTTTTATCATTTTTTTATTCAGACAGGGTCTCTCTGAGGACAAACCCAACATTTATGTCTAAGGTGGTGTCCAGTGTCGCTCTTAACCAAAGTATTCATCTGCCAACTTTTTATCCAAATCCCCAGAACAAGGGGGAGAGAATTCTGCATTCTTTGGACGTACACAGCAGCTTAGATTCTACTTGGACAGAACTAAAGTTTTCGGAAAGGCAGAGCAGCTACTAGTGACATATGCTGCAGGATCACAAGGAAAGGCTATTTCAAAGCATACTATTTCAAAGTGGGTAGGCCACTGCATTCGTTTCTGCTACTTACTCCATGCAAGCCAGTGCCTAGGGGCATTAGGCCACATTCAACTATAGCTGCAGCCACTTAAGCAGCCTTTCTCAGGGGAGTACCAACCAGGGACATTTTAGAGGCTGCTACTTGGAGTTCAGTGCACACCCTTACAAAGCACTATCATCTGCCACTCTACTCTAAATCCGGGGCAGGCTTTGCCACTGCAGTTCTGCACGGCCTCATAGCCGCTCATAATGCTGTTTAGCTCCAGCCTCCCAACCATAGCTTTGGGACTCTACCCAAATGTAATGACTGCAGCAGTGAAACACAAAGAACATAGTACAGTTGCGTACACTTACCATAAATGTGGATGTTCGAGTGTATTCACTGTTGCTGTCCAGGTTACCTACCCTCTAATGAAACCTATGTGGTGTATTTGCTTGTAGTTTATATTGGAGCATGTGTGTGTATATTTTGGCTACCCTTTTAGAGGGCACCTGACATGTGGGGCAAGAAAAACTAAAGAAAATGGCTTCGGCTGCTGCTTTTATACCCCTGACTACCTGAGGTCAGGGAAGGGGCGACAGCAGACGACACAGGACCCAGGACTTTGGAATTCAGGCCGATTGAGGGCAACCTGCCAGCAGGATTACCCAAATGTAATAACTGCAACAGTGAATACACTCGAACATCTACATTTATGGTAAGTGTACACAACTGTACTTTTCTGATGATTGTCCTGTAAGGACTGTCTTATTTTCCTGACTGAGTTTCCCTAGTAAACTCTCCTTGTGTGGCTTGTCACCTGGCTTTCCACAGCCTCAGAGGCTGTGTTCCTGATCTGTATATGGCATCCAGTTTGTCACATTCCTCATGTGCAATACAGACACAGTCTCTGACATGCCAGCTCATCCTTGGTGTTATCAGTAGCTGATTTTTTCCAACATTAGGCAGTCACAGCTCCACAGTGGTGATGCTAGATAGAGAATCACTTGTGAACACAAAGCACAGTGCCCTGTGTAAGTTTAACCCATTACCAGAAATGAATATCATAATCAGATGATGGTGGTAGTAGTAGTAGTGTTTGCAAAAACAACATTGAAATACTGTACCACTTGAAGGTTGAATCCTTTGTTTTTGTATAACCCAAATCGGACAACTTTACTAAGTTGGCCAGTGAGTACTCCAAGATGCAAAATTAAGTATACTGTTATGCAGGAATACTGCGAAGTGTATGGATCACTTGATGTGGATATACTTGGTGCATGATGAAACTCAAATCAGGTTTCCAGCACCAGACTGTGGGACCATGACAAGTCTCAATGCCTTTAACAGAGGCCAGAAGCTTCTCAGTTTCCGTTAGTATTGGCTTGAACAACAGGGTGCCTATCGTAAGCCTGTCTCCCCATGCCAGGTGGCCAGCTCATTTTTCCACAGCACATGTCTTTTATCAGTGGCCTCAAAATGTACCATTTCGTACTACGGTCCTGGGTACCTACAGTATTGATGTCTACTACAAGACCTTTTCAGGCACGGTCTTGGAAGACCCTGTCAGCCGCATCCTGCCCAAAGAGCTGTCTAACATGGAGTAGCACCTCATGGTCTATCTCTGAGAACTGGGCTTTATGTTTTGCTGCTTCAGCAGTGTCACTGTTTTTCCTTTTGTTCTTACTAGGAATATTTGCTGCAGGCATAAAAAACGGAGGTATTAGTATGCCAGTGATGAGTGCTATAGGCAACCCTTAGCACACTGTCTTCCCCATTGTCTTTATACCATGCTGATGGTGTATATGATACTCGTACATGTTTATCAAGACGGTGTGTGCAGTATCAAACCCATAACACTACTGACAGCATTTCCCTCGCAAAGCCAAACATTTCCAGTCACAGCACTGAAATTAGTATTTCTTTTCTTTGTTT
This sequence comes from Protopterus annectens, assembly GCF_019279795.1. Lineage (NCBI taxonomy): Eukaryota > Metazoa > Chordata > Ceratodontiformes > Protopteridae > Protopterus > Protopterus annectens. Next base: position 1,833,197,121 of record NC_056726.1, read on the forward strand.
ATAACATTTGCACATGTGCTTTAGTTATAAGCTGTATACCAGGGGAGCTGTTTACCAGAAAATTCCAGTGCAAGACTGACCTGAATTTCTTCACATGCGCTGTGTGTACTTGCTGCTGTTTACTCTCACTAGGCATAACATTCGTTCAGTTCAACCACTGCCTTAGCCTTCTAGTAGTACTCTCCTTCCCCCATTTCATATATCATGCAAATTCAGTGTCTAAGTGGGCTATTTATGCAGGTAAGGGCTAAAGTAGTAATTCTCTGAATCGCTTAATTGAAGTGGCTCAGTTATTGGCAAAACTTCTTATCCATTTCAACACAGGTCATGCACACGAGGGCAGCATTGCACATGCTCAGTTCATCCTGTGTCTCCAGCAGTGTATGTAATTCCACGTCTTGCTTCGTAGAAATGTAGTTGCTGCACTGCATGCTTCATTCGTGACCTATATCAGAAATCTTGCTGCCATGGTGCACACCTTGCAGTCCAGTGTACTAATAATGGAACACGTTACATGTATTTGATAGTCCTGTCACAGGTTGCACAACTGAGTTATCCTACGTCATATAACAGTTAATGAACTAGATTACAGGTGTGGCTGTGAGATGCTAGCCATATTTCTGTTTCTTTAACAAAAACATGGCTGCTAAAGTTGAGGGAAATGCACCTTGCAAGGCTTAGCTGTGCTGCATGGAGGATACTGAAATATTCCTCCATTTACTCCACCTTGATCACTGCCAATGCCTACTGCAAGAAAGGGGTATGGCGGCCCCAAATGTAAAACAGAGGAGTGGAATGCTGTGATAAAATGTGTGATGGGTGTGTTGTGATCCCACACAGAGGAAAGCAGTGTCGCCATCATTTCAGTGACTCAAATGACACCATCCTGCCCTCCTCTTGTGGTGGGAGGCTGAGGTTACAGCTGCAGCACCTAAGATGTGCTATAAATAGAATTTTGTGCCACTGGCATGTATACCTGTCAGTGTTTATCCACAAATATTCAACACATTTAAAATCACAATTGCGGTAGACTAAGGTGTGTGGTTTTGTATTCTTGCCTAGGATATGACCACTGGCCAAGTTTCAAAGTTTTAGAGTTCCTTCCATTGCCTCAAGCAGAGACATATAATAGGCTGTTTGGCCACCAAACAGCTTCAGAACATTCTTGCGGCTGAACTGTTTTGCCTCTGCTGGTTTTGTGGAACTGACTGATTAGTGATCCTTACAAGGCTGAGCAGATAAAACCCTTTGTGAGGAAAAACCTTCCAACATTTTTATGTCACGTTTATTTTTTTGGTTCGTGGGGTTGTGTATTTTTTGCTGGACTTTCATGTTTTTTGAGGGGATTTTTAATTAATGCACTGCTTGTGTGAACCAGCTGTGTAAAAATGTGTATTTCTGTGCCTTTCCCAATGTCTCGCCCTCTCACACCCAGATTAGTTCTAGGTCTTTTTTGTTCACGTTCTTAAACCTATTTATTCTGTTTTGTAAAGAGTGTTTTTCTCTGGTGACTATTTTTTTGTGGTGCATGTGTGTGTGTGTGTTATGGCTGACAAGGCATCAGGTTTTAAGAAATGTGGCCTGTGGCTGTAAGATTCATTGGCAGGATTCACAAAAGTGTGAATACTGTTTTGGGATTTTCCCACCATGATGAAGTTTGATATTTCCTTTTCCTGTGTTCTAGGCAGCTGTTTGACATTCCAAGGTGGTTCTCAAGGGCCTTCTTCCTGTCCAAGTGGGAGGCAGTGTGCCGTCTATTTCTGGTCTTCTTTTCCAGGAAGACTTCTGTTAGAGCTAAGGAGTATAAGCCCAGAGAGAGAGACAGAGAGAGTAAACAAGACTAGAGATGGTGATTTTGCTACAGATAGGACTAAAGAGAGTTAGTAAAAGGTTTCCCGATCTTTCGGCCTCTCAAGTACCTGCACCAAAGGCTTCTCAGCTCTCTCTTTCAACAGCTTCCCCATTCGCTCTGGGGTAAGATCATATTTCTGATCAAGTCTTGTGCTGCCCTCAATTTGCTGGAACCAGTGTTTTGCTCAGAAGCCATCACTTCCTAGGGTTTGGTCACCTACCCTCTTGCTAGACAGGCCCAAGACACAATTCTCCAGACTGCCTTCCTCGTGACTACTACTAGGTCAGTTCAGTCCTTTAGGAGTTTGTTCAAGGTGGAATTGAATTAAGATAATTAAGACCTTTCTGAAGGTCAGATTCGGTTAGAGGTTCTTAACTCCCCTTCTCTGTAAGGGTTGTGAGACCTGTCCCTTTCATCTCTATTGTTATCTCTACTTCTCCATTACATTTTTCAGATCCAGTGACTTTGAACCTGGGCTATGCCTGTGTGATCCCCATGTTGAAGTCAGTAACCTGGATGGCGTTTTTTCTGACAGTTTCCTTGACACAGTCCCAGTCCAATGACTTTCCATTCAAGTAACTCGCATGCGCAGCCTCAACCTAGTCTATGAAAAACAGGACTTTTTGTTGGGACAGATTTGTGTGCCAGAGACTCCCCCATCTATGGAACAGACTTGCTGTCCACGTCAAGCAGAGTACCTCTTTACCCCTTTTTAAGATTTAAGTGCAACCTGGAAACAGAAAATACATCCCTGGAATTCCACCCGTGTCCCTGCTGGTCAGGGGCATCCGGTACGGACTTGTTTAAACATGGGCTAAACTCTTGGCAAGGCTTATAAGGGACTCAGGGTCAATAGTCTTGTAACCTGCTATGATCTTGTGTGTCCTGGGGCCAAGGCGTCCGCATAGAGGACCGGGTGTCAGGTTCGGCTTCAATGTTTTTGGAGCCTTTGCCTCTCAGAGCCTCTGCTTTTGACAACTCAGCATTGGCCTTGGTCTCTGATCTTACCAGGGCAATGATTCAGGGTGAACTTCCTTCAGGTTCTTGGGATCCAAAGAGGTCTATGTGTCCAGGTTTGGCATCTACATTTGAAGTGTTTGAGAGCATCCTCTCCCACTCGAGAGAGGAGGTGACCTGCACTTCAGATTCATCACAGATCCCAACCATATCTGGATCTTTGGTGACGCATCATCTCATTCTGTGATAGATTTCACCAACTGGTCCGGGACCACCCCAAGCCGTAGATTCCCCTACTGCTTCTAACATTCCCCTTGTATTTCCGCCATGGAGGAATATTGGCATAAAAGCAAAACGAGGCATTTAGATTCCTACCCCCCCCCAGGAATCTTTAACTGGAGACACTGACCTCGATAAAGGGGAAGGGTCCCCCAGATCTTGCCTGTAAGATGTCTCATTTGTCAAGCTTTTTGAATTACTTGGACTTCTGCAGGGATGGGGCTTTGTTGGACCAACCTCCCCCCTGTGTTGTTCAAGGCATTTGCTGTCAGCCTGTCTAGAGCCTGGACAGTACTCCCTCCCACGATTGGATTGTTTAGTGGACTTGGTGTCCCCAAAGGCTTGGGAGGAACTGGATGTGATAAAGCAAGTCCCAAATAAATCAGTCAAAATTTGATGTCTCCAAAGGACAGAGCACATTGGAGTAAGAAGCCCTCAGTTTATTCTTTTGTGGTGGCCAGAGCTAATAAAAAGAACCTAAGGATAGTCTGAACATCCACCCCAGTAACAGAGTCCAGGTCTCTGTTCAGGTTTATGAAACATATACATGCTTTAGCAATGTTGGCTTTACAAACACTGAATTATATGGCATACGTAACCAGACTGTAGAGGGATTTGATGAAACTTTCAAAAATCTCTGCCAGATCCCACTATGGTGGATACCATAGGTCTTTGGAAACTGGTTTTGTTTGCAGTCTGGTAATGTATCCATGTGCCACTTGTCTAATGCAGTGGATAGAATATCTAGAGCAGCAGACACTAACTGTACTAGTCACAGTCATACCTGGATGCAACTCTGACTTTGTGGAAAGTTTCAAGGTATCCTCCTTGAATGCCCTATTTGGTGGGTCCACTTTTAGACTGAAGGTCAAAGATAATTAACCAGGACTCAGCAGGATGGCAAAACTTTTCTGCCATTAGAATACATTTTTTATACATCAGAGGTCCTTCTCTCATAACTAGAAGAGGGGAAACACTTTTGGATTTATAAGTCCCAAAGTTTTGTATTGGACACTACTGTTGACAGAGTCCCTAGGGACAGAGGGGGAAGTTTAATAGACATCGCCTTAGGGGCAGAAGTATACCACAGAGCCAGTCCCTTTTGTTGATAAATGCTTTCATTGTTCCTGATTGGTTACCTGACTCCTTTTCTCTGGAGGCAGTTTGGGGGCAATTTGCTGTCCACACTCAAGCCTAAAAGGCCATCACCCTGCTTCTTGGGTGTTGAGAGTGATAACCAAAGGCAGTTTCATTCCCTCCACATGTCTCCCAGAGAGTCAAAAAAGGCCCTTCCAGCCATTCCACCCTGGCAGAGGAGATCAGCAGAACAAGAAATAATGAAGATGGTAGAAAAAAATAATCCAGGAGGTCCTACCTGACTTTAGAGGACTTGAGTCAACTCAAGATTCTTTGTGCCAAAAAAGAATGGGGAACAAAGGCTAATTTTGGGCATAAGCAAGTTGAATAGTTTTGTCATGCAGACATCATTCTGAATGGTCACAGTACAGTCCATTTTGCATCTTCTGAGGAAGGACAACTGGATGTGTTCATTTCTGCTGGATACCTTCCATCACATCGATCCACAACCTGACCAGGAGGTTCCTACTCTGACTATAAAAGTCATTTCAGTTCAGAGCGTTTCCCTTTGGTCTCGCCACAGCCCACAAGGCATTCACCAAGTGCATGGCAGTGGTAGCAACCCGAGTCTGATTGCAGGAGTTCTGGGTGGTCCCGTGCTTGGACAAATAGCTCATCACATCCCTCACAAGGGATTCACTAGTTCAAGCAAGAGACTTCTTACTCTGCTTGTGTTCTTCTTAGGGATTACTACAAATTTCAAAAGTCCAAGCCGGGCCTAGTTCTAATCTTAGAGGTCATAGGTTGCCACCTGGACACCAGATCACAGGTAGCCAGGCTTCCTTTGTCCAGACAGTTGACTGCATCCTCAGGCTTCTCAGGTTTTGCACCATCAGAACTGATTGGCCTAACTGATCAATGATTAGGGATCTATGATGACTGCTGTCACACTAGTTCCATGCACCAGGTTTTACATAAGAATGTCAATGGACTGTCTCTGTTCAGTGCCCATGGTGTCTCAGTTGATGCAGCATCCCATCAGGTTCATCAAGATCTGCAGACAGCACATCACATTGTAGATTACTTCCCTGTGACTTTCCTGAGACATCTCTATGTATTTCCCCCCTTCCAATGGCCATGGTAACAATGGACGTGTTTCTGTGATGTGGGTTAGGGAATTTCGAAGGGAGAAGGGTTCAAGGTACTTGGTCACAGACCAAGGCTAACCTTCGCGTCAGTGTTCTATAGATGTGGCAGTTCTCATCATTTTGTAGACTTTACAGGATTGTCCCCCCCCCCCCCCGGGTGTGATTGCTGTACAGATGGACATGTTTATTGATGTATTACACCAAAGACAAGGCTGGTCCTGATCATACCTATTATGTCAAGAGTCCATGAAGGTGTGGCAGTGTCTTCCTGTCACTTTCTTATTGTAATGCCCATCCTGGGCAGGTCCACTCTCTCTTAGAGAAATTAAATGAGTCTGTCCTTTTGGCACATGACTGTTCCCTCAATTACTTGGTGGCATCGAAGATTTTATGCCCTTGGGGTCTGCCTTATTGCATCCAGTTTAGAACTTCAGCCAACACCAAGCACAGCAACTTTTTCTCCCTGGTTCGCCAGGAGAGACGGTCCTTGAGGGATGTTGTAGTCTGTACTTGGCCAATGGGCTCTACTTACCTTTCCATTCTACTCATCAATTTTTTTTCAGAAAGTGGCTTGGTACAAAGTGAAAATAATTCTCATTGCCCCCATCAGGCCCTAACAAGTCTGGTTCCTCTTCCATTGGCCTTACCTGGTGTACCACCATGGGTCCTGAATCTCTTTCTACATCTGATTTCTCACCTCTCCAGCATGCCTCACCTGTCCTGCAGTCTGACTGCTTGGTTTCTCCACTTCCAGTGATGACTAGAAATTCCAGGCTTTCTCCTGGAGTTGTATACATTCCAACATCTTCCCAAAAACCCTCCACTAGGAAGACCTAAAGGAGTAAGTGGAAAGGTTATACTATTTTTGCTAATTCTAAAGGTTTGGATCCATTTTGGGCACCATTGGATTTATTCTGGATATCCTGGCTAGTCTGTTTCATTCGGGGGCATGTTATTCTAAGATTAAAGTACACATGACTGCCTCTTCAAATTTTCATATGGGAGAGCAGCATGCATAAGGTTCTCAAAAGCTTTTTTAAGAGGTGCTTTTCTCTTCTGACCCCTTTTGAGAGACCCTGTGCCTCTTTATAGGATATCACTCTTTTATTACAGAGCCTTAGCAAGAGGCCATTTGAACCTGCAGCTTTGGCAGATCTAAAATTTCTGTCTGTGAAGACCTAAATTTTGGGGGTCTGTTAACTTCAGCTAGGAGAATTTCAGAATTGTAGGCCTTGCTGTGCAAACCCCTGTTTTTGATTTTTCTTAAGGGCAGGGTTTCTTTCAGGTTTAACCCAGCCTTTGTTCCAAAGTTGGCATCAGACACCAACTTAAACCAGGCTATACATCAACTGCTAAATGCTAGGATTTTAACAAGAAACTCCACTCCCTATAAGCTCTCCTCAGGTTGTAGGATGCTGACATTAGTGTAGTCACTGAGCTGTAATTTAAAGCACATTGGCAGTAAAAGACTGTAATGCCTTCCACACATTCAGACCAGCTACTACACAGGCAGGGACTAAAGTTGGTTGTGTCTCGATTTTTAATTAAAAAAAATAAACTCATCTTATGATGCACATGAGAATCCTCCATGTTTAAATGACAATAGGCGACATCTTGTATCACTTCCTTGGAAGTCCCCCTGTATGACCCAGGAATCCCATAACACATATTTAAGCTCATTGAAAACGCTTACCATCCAACTTAATGTCATATTCATGGGTGACTTTTACTCCTCTGTTAATTGGGAATCATATACAACACCAAATGTGCAGGCATAGAGATTTCTGGAATTTGGAAAAATAAACTCCCTGGACCAGATTGACTGGATCTGACCCTAATTTATATGGGAGAGTGCTGCACACCTCTTAATAAATAAATAGATGTAAATAGATTCATACTAGGCTAACTGCCCTTGTGAGCCATTTTAAGCCTAGCCAATTATCCCCTGTGAGATTCAAACCCTGTACCTTGTGTTTGTAAGGCAAACACCTTAACCATTAGGCCACCCTCCCAACCCATGTTATGTGCTCTCTGATAACGGAGACCACAAATCGGTCTCTTTTGAAGTAAGAATAAAATCTGGACCTCCAGCTAACCCTGGAATGCTCAGGAAGTACTCTAAGGCTGATTTATTATTATTAAGTGATAATCTGGCAGAATTTTAAGCCCCTCCCCCCCAAACCCTGAAAAAACTGCTGCCTATGTAAAACTCTTCACAGAAACTTATATAAGCATGTTAATAGCTGCTCAGAGGCAGCTGTACCCAACAGGAATAAATACAGGACTGTCTCAAAAAAAATCAAGCCGCCCTGTTGTAATCACAGTTAAGCTGTATAACAGATGGAAGAAAGAAACAACTCGGTGGACAAATAGTCTTCCAAAGCCAAATATGAATTAAATTTGGAAATTTGGCCTCTACATGGCATTCTTTAGCTATGTCTACAGTCTCTACATCATTGTGTGCTGAGCTCAGTTTTAATGAAGCCACCTGTACTGAACCAGAAGATGTAGTGAACCTAGTGACAGACAGTCACTATAACTTTACCCCTCTCTCTCCCCTTCAACCTCCCCTTAGCAAGTGCTTTAAAGTACAACTCCCCTTGCTATCACTAGGGAATAGATCCTCAATTACTCTAAGGCCAGGAACACTGAATCAATAGGCCTAGACAATATTACAGGTCTTCTAAATAGCATGAAACATTACCTGTCAGGCCCTCTGTAATCACAGTTTAACTATAGCTCCAAACGGGCTTTGTTCCTCACAAATGGAGAACAGCAACTGCTATTCCTCTGGACAAAGGAGGGCCATCTACAGACCCATGAGTTTCACTAGTCTCTTATGCAAAGCCATGGAAAGAATTAGCCTGGAAGTGATCAATGACCTAGGAAATTTCCAGACACTGGATCCAACCTAGTTTGGTTTTGTCAAGGGCAGGTCATGCCTACTCAGCCTGGTGGACGTCTTTGAGAAGGTCAGTAAAGCAGTAGACAACAGCAAAATGGTTCACACTGCCTACCTTGACCTGGTCAAGCCATTTGACCCAGTACTCTACCTGTGCATTGTTGACAACTTGATTTTGGGCATAAACACTTGTCACCCAGTGGGTAATGTTGGCTCATAGATAGGACCCAGAAAGTTTAGAACTGGGGAGTCCACTTCTACAAAGAGCCCAGTCACAAGCAGAGTCCCTTGGGGTCTATCCTGGGACCAGTACTTTTTTGCATCTACTACTCTGAAGTCAAGGCCAGTATCAAGGGCCTATAGCTGAGCATATTTGCAGACTATTGCAAGTTAGGAGCAGTCATAGAATCCCCCACCAACACTAATGTTCTGCAGGACACAGACAAATAACTTGTCAGAGCTATGCACTAAAACTTAATGCCAGGAAATGCATAATAGTACTCTTTGGGAAGTCATCCACCCCCTGGTAACTGTTGTATTAACAAAACTCCTCTAAGGCTCAACCCATCAGTCAGGAACTTGGGGATAAACATGGACAGAAATCTGGCCTTTGACCATCACATGTCTGCAGTAGTGAGGAAATCATTCTGTGCTGTGCAATTTATAAACAAAGGTTTGGCATCTTGTTCAAGGAGGTCATTCTTCCTCTGTGTTTGGTATTCATCAGACCTGTCATTGAGTACAATACCCCCTGTGACACCCTCTCTCTGGGCCAGTAATCACTGACACTGGAGAGGGACAGTCACATGGAACAAAAATAGATGCACACAGTATTTCAAGATGCAGCTCTCTGCATCAAGCACAGTTTCCCATGAGCACACAGGGAACACACTCAGTCCAGGGTCTAGGTTTCCTCTGTCTTTCTCAGTCCCCCCCCCCCTCTGTCTCTCCCTCTCCCTCTCTCTCTGTCTCTGTTTCTCTCTCTCGGCCCCTAAGAAGACTCGCCACTGGCACAGCTGTAGAGTTGAGTCCTCAGCTGAGTGACCAAGCCAAGTCCTCCGACACCGTCTCTGTGAAACCCGTGCTTTGTGTCCCTGCTTCAAGCAGCTGAGACAGTCATTGAGATTTGATTCACACACACACACACACACACACACACACACACACACACACACGCACCTGGGAAAAGTTGGTACAAATTTGCTAGCTATGCCCCTTTCTGCCCAGACTGTAAGATAGTTACTGCCTCCAGACACTCCAAAGCCAGCTACTCTAAGGCTTTTGCAGGGGGTGCCAAATTATACTGAGTGAAATTAATACTAATACAAATGGCAATGTTTTGACCAATGCAGTAAGGCTTTTAGGAGTGTCCACAGTATCACTGAATAAATATAAGCACTCTTAAAGGTTAAAATATTCTCTAAAGGACCAGCCACAATGAAATGTTTAAATGTATTTATAATAAATAATAAAAGAACATGAAAATAATAAATATTTATAATAAACACTAGAGTTTGTCACAGGAAATTTTAAAATAACACAGATGAAATTCAGACAGCTACAAAAAAACAGTACTTGACTATTTTTCTGACTGATGTCAAGAATTACTATTCCCTGGTCACTTGCTAGAGCAAGCCAAGATGAAGTAGGTGAGGGGACCTTCTTTGTCAGGTTCCAAAAACAGAGTGTTCTGAGACTTCAGTCTCATCTAGTATTAAAAAAAAACATAATTTCACTGATGTATTACAGAATGACATCAAAATATATCTTTTATCTGAGTTCTAGTTCCCATGCTACTCCCTTTCCTAGCAACTGAACCTCGTACGTGTCAATAATACACACACAAAGAGCTTTGCTAAGATTTGTTGCAGCTTCCCATCCCTTCCAGAGTAGCAATTATTTCGCTGCTAAAGACAATATGAACGACTAGTACTTGTTTTCCCGGACATTTTGTCTCCAGCTGCAATCAGAACTATAATGTATGATTTTTATGGCCTAAATTATGTAATTTAATTTTACACTGTATTTCAGAGTTAGCTGGACTGAGATTAACTGCTTCTCTTCTGGTATTCTCTGTTTAACATGTATACATTTCCTCAGTTACAACAGTACAGTCAGATGTATATGTATGCATCTTTTCTGTCCAGCAGGACACGGTGTTGATACATGTTTAACGCAAGCAACTTTACAAATAATTTTTTCAGCACAAGCATCTGTACAAATCAAGTTTGGTATACAAATGACATAATTCTTTACAAAATTCCAGCTAACTGTGTTGTCATATGTTACACATCAACTACCCTACTTCTTTCTCCTGGCATAGCTGACAGTGCAACAAATCGTCAAACCCCTTTGGTATGTACCTAAGCATATCCAACAAATGGAATGTCCACAGATGGTTGTCACTAAAAGAATACAGGGCACAAGTAACCTGTCGTATGCAGACTGCCTCAAACCTTATCCCTGTGTTTCCTGTCCTGCAGGTGGTTGATGGGAGGTCTATGCCTAGCATACAAGGCATTGTAGGACCCCACCCTGTTGGACCTCCTGCACATCTGCAAAACAAACACCAGAGTTAGCCATTTTAAAGACTTAAACCTTGACTGTGTTATAAACGGGACCTGCTGGAGAGACATGTACAGTGGATATAAAAAGTGTACACACCCCTGTTAAAATGCCAGGTTTTTGTGATATAAAAAAATGAGACCACAATAAATCATTTCAAAAATGTTTCCCACCTTTAATGCGACTTATAATCTGTGCAATTCAATTGAAAAACAAATCTGTTAGGGGAAAAATATAAAAAAATAAAAAACATGCAATAAGCTGGTTGCATAAGTGTGCACATCCTTAAACTAATACTTTGTTGAAGCACCTTTTGATTTAATTACAGCATTCAGTCTTCTTGAGTACACACCTGCCATCAATTAAAGAGACTCTGATTAACCCCAAGTAAAGTTCAGCTGTTCTAGTAGGATTTTCCTGACATTTACACAGTTGCCTGCTACAGCAAAAGCCATGGTTTGTAGAGAGCTTACAAAGCATCAAGGGGATCTCATTGTTGAAAGGTATCCGTTAGGAGAAGGGTACAAAAAAAATTCCACAACATTGGATATGCCATAAAACAGTAAAGACAGACCTCAAAAAGTGGAGAAAATATGGGACAACAGTTACGTTGCAAAGAACTGGACGTCCCTCCAAAATTGATGAAAAGACAAGACGAAAACTGGTCAGGGAGGCTGCCAGGAGACCTACAGCAACACTGAAGGAGCTGCAGGAATTTCTGGCAAGTACTGGTTGTGTACTACATGTGACAACAATCTCCCATATTCTCCATATGTATAAATGGTTCATTTGCCAAGTCCCCTGCTTAGTTATCAAGGGTACCAGAACTTGTTAGATTTGGGATGTTTGGCTGGACCTAAAAAGTCCCCTTTGTCTGTCAGCCTAGTATACACATATGAACTAGTTTTATTTTCAAATTATTCAAATAAATGAGAATATTTCCTTCATTCCTTGGATGTGCATCATCAGCTTTGGTTTTATTTATGCTATATAAAAAATTATGAAAAAATCAACTTTTAAGTTCCTTAATTCAGCATGTCTTTAGACTCTTCTGTCCAGGTGGCTATTGAAATGTATTACTTTTGTCTAAAAGGCTAAGGAAGTGTCATTGCTGTCTAAACCAAAGGCACATTCTATCAGAGCAGTAGCAATTTCTGTAGCTTTCTTTAACTGTGTTCATATAGATTATGTATGCCCAGCAGCTTCATGTTCCACAATTTATACATCTGTTTCATTACATGCTTGATATGCATTCCTGGTCTATAGCTGCTTTTGGTTCTAACATTCTCCATAATATCTTTTTATAGTGACTCTGGGGAATTTTCTGTGTGGGGGCTCTGTCCCAGCTGTTGCAATAGATGGAAAAGACAACATCGGATGTGATAGTTATGTACTTAACCATAATACCAGATCCATTTTGTTGTCTTCCATCCATCTCACCATCCCTGCCCTCTGTCTCTATTCCACATAGTCACTCTTATTGCTCTTAGTGGACCACACCGGACCTTCCTGAATCCCTTCTTGGGTGCAACCATATCTAGTTGATTTATGTTACAGTACTTTGTTTAGTAGGTAGCATTTTATTATATTGAGTTTGACTCCAAATCGACTGTAAGAAGGTAGAGTGGTTGCTGGTGCATTATAAAAGAGAAGCTTAAGCCTTGGAGTAAAGTCTAAGCTGCCGGCCTCTGATCCGTTATGTCCAAGTTTTGAGAAGGATGGAATAAGATAGCATAGATTTAGTGTAGTAGTAAGTACATAACTTTCATTACCCTCCCCTTCTAGGAGATTTAAAACATCATTGAGTTCTTTAATGATGTCTACTTTTCAGTTGACCAGTCTTTAAATTGTTCATGTGATTCTGCTGTTATTGCTTCTGTGGCAGCTGCTTGTTTAGTATGAGAAGATTTGCTTGGTTACATTATCAGTATTTTCCAAATGTTAAAGCCAAGATTTCAAATTTTTCCTTGGACATAGATATGCTATTTGGCCCATCTGCTGCTGAGGTCCTTAAAATATTTGTTGAGAGAGGGAAACTGATTCAAGGAATTAATCATTTTTTAACCCTCCCTTTCATAATTTAGTAAAAAGTTTCCTTCTCAGGGTTTTTTTTTCAAGAAATATGGTAAGCACTCCCAGCAAAGTTCTAGCAAGTAGAATTTTAAAAGGCATCAAAAGGAGGAGAAAAAAGATAAGCCTCCCAGAACCAAGGACAATCTGAAAAGTCTTGACTGTTTTCTTCCCATACCGTCTCCCCTTCCTACCCTGATGGTGCTTCAGACTATGTCTCCCCTGCCAATATAACATCAGATTGTCTTGAACAAGTGGGTTATGTGTTTTTTCCAAAAAGGGTGCAGACGTAAATGTCTTTTTTTTTTTTTTTCCATTTCAAGTGATTCCTCCTCATCCTGAAAATCAGACATCCGTTTTCTTCCTATGTGTAAATAAGACATTGGCTCAGAGGGTGATAGAACTTCTACCCTTGGCTCCATTGTGTTACTAGTTATAAAAAAAAAAAAAAAAAAACTTCCTTCTCAGGATCTTTTTTCAAGAAATATGGTAAGCAGTCTCAACAAAGTTCAAGGATTTTTCTGGTGCCAAAGAAAGAACTTGGATATCACTCCTAACCATTTCCTTTCTCAATCAGTTTGTGAAGATTCCAAAATTCAAAATGTTATCCCTTCAAACCCTGTTACCTGTCGTACCAGTTGCAGCTTCATTGTAACTTTAGGTTTAAAAGATGCTGATCACCACATTCCAGTTTGCAAGGAATTCCATTGTCTTTTAAGACTTTTACTGTCTCACATAATGAAGTTTGTATCTTGCCCTTTGGTCTACCAACTGTAGGATGTTTACTGTGTACCTGACTCCAGTAATTGCCTACTGCAGGCTTCAAGGCATTCACATTTTCCAGATTTGGACAGTTGTATTAAATTTGTAGACTTTTTTCCGTAATTGTTAGGATTCTCTTAACATGGGTCATAAAACTCCTGCTCAATCTGGGGTATCAGATGAACTTGCAGAAATCTTCTCTCATCCCTTCTCACACTGCAGTTTTTTTTTTCTGGGCTGTCTTCTAGATTTGTCCATTGGTAGAGCATTTCCTCTGTTGGACAAGGTACAACAGTACAATCAAATCTTCTTGGATATCTCCAGCCAGTTTTGGGCTTTTGCCATTGAATTTTTCAAGGTTCTGGGTTTCATGGCTGCTGTGATTCTCATGAATTCCCCCTTGCCATACCTCACATGAAGAGAATTAATGATTACTCTCAACTTGGCTTCAACACCCCTTATCTTTCAGATTCCAGTCTGAGGATTTGTCAAGAGGGAGTTGCATTGGTTGCTGGATCAGCTAGTCCTCAACACAGGTCTGACATTGTTCTTTCCTCTCCCCTCTGTCACAATAGAAGCTTCAGGCTTTCCTTGATTACAGAGGGTTAAAAGTGCAAGTTCTGTGGAACTCCTAGGCAAGACAAAAGCAGTAAATATCAGAATCAGTGCTTTAATCAGTGCTTTAAAGGCCTAAAATGAATCCTGGTCTCCAGGACCTCTGCTTGTTATCATATACAATGCCACATATGTAAACAGACAGAGTGGGTACCAGACATTATCCCTTTTGCAGACTTGCTGTGATAGCCTGGGAGGTAGTAATTCATCTCCGTTAGATTCAGTAGACATCATATATTATGTCAGAGGAAAACATTTGTAGCAGACAAGCTCAGCAACAGCAGGACAGACCCTCACTTATGGAAACTACACTCTGGGGTCTTCCATGATTTAATCCAGCAACACCTCAAGTAGGTGAGTTTGCTTTCTTTCAAAACAGGGAGTTAAGATCTGCTTCAGGATTTCTTGCAAACAGACCTGGAAGACATGTGCCTTTTTATTTCCATGGACAAGAATGTCAATGTATGCTTTACCACCCTGTCTGGTGATTTCATAGAGGGTTTTAGAGATTCTGAGTGACTCTGCAAAGAATCGAGGTGATTCTTTCTGGCCCAGGAAACAGTGGTCCCCTCTTTTTGAAGTTGACAAAGGGCAGTTGCCACTGTATTTTTACTTGCACAAGTCAGTGGGTGTTTGCTACATCTCAATCTGAAAACACTTCAGTTTGTATCCTGAATGATACAGGTGTCATTTCTTTTAGGCACCCTTTTTTGAGGACTTGTAGCAGATATTAAAGAAGGCAAAAAAAAGGTACGCTACAATAAAGTCATGTATATGTAAATGAAAAAATATTTTTTAGTTGGTCCCATTATAAAGAGCCAGGACCCTTTTAAGGCCCAGTTTCCTCTAGTTCTAGATTTTGTGCGAGTTATTGTCCTTTGGCCTTGCTTATTCCTGTATCAAGATTCATCTGTCGGACACTTTTCCTTGTCTACCCTTGATTTTCCCCCATTTCAACCTGTCCTCAAGTCAAGCAATTTTTGAAAGTTTTTGCATATCTGTCCATTTACAAAACGGGCTGCTTCTCCTTGGGATCTTAATAATTGTACTTGAAAAACTGATACTTCATTTGAACCTGCTCATCAGGCTGATTTGAAGTTCTTAACATGGAAAATAATCTTGCTCATTGCTCTGACTTCTGCTTAAAGGGGATCTGAGCCACAAGGGCTTATGGAGTGCCTCCCATACCTCATTTCCCCCAATAACTGTGTTTCTTTGAGAATTAGTCATTCTTTTATATCTGAAGTGGTTTCAGAGTTTACCTTAAGCCAGGACATTAATTTTCCTGTATATTCCAGAGCGTAAAAATAATGGAGAAAGAATCCTACATACTCTGGATATCCACAGGCAGCTGGGGTACTACTTGGATGAAAGCTGATCGTCTGTCTCCCATGATGGTGGCAAGTAAAAAGGCACCTTTTGTCAAAACAGCCTGTTTCAAGATGGTTGTCTCATGTGATTTCTGTGCTCACCATGGTAAGCTACTTCCAGGTAAGGTTAAGTGCCCGTTCCACTTGGACTTTAGCTTTCTCTGTGGCTTTTTGTAAAGCGGTAGACTCTAGAATTATTTTAGAGGCAGCTGCATGACCTCTGTACATACTTTTAAAAAGCATTACAAAATGGATTCCTCTTCCAGGCCCTAAACAGACTTTGCTAGGACCATTCTCTGGGGGCTCCTGGATTCTTGAATTTCTTCCTCCTTCTCATAGATCTGTAAGTTGTGGTAATTTGCCCACATATCCTTGACTGCTGCAGCAGTGATCTAAATGTTGAATATAGTGCAGTCATGTAAGTAAACTTACCATAGCAGTATAAGTTCTATTAGATCACTGTTGTATTAGCAGCCCCTTGCTAGGATGTGGATGTATATGCCCTTGTATTAATGGTTATTCTGCTTTTTTTATTGTTCCTTTCATTTTTTTCCTTTCTGGGCAGTAGTCTCCCTTCTTGGTTAAGAAAGCTATGAAGCTTTTTGATACCCATACTGCCATTTATATGGTTCTGCGCTAACGAGTGGCAGTTTGGGTGTGGAAGGTGTTATCTGGCCGTCATATCCTAGGCAAGAGTGCAAATCACTTAGCTTAGGCTACTGGTCTGTTAGAACATCTACTGTTATGTTAAGTTTACTTACACAACTGAATGATCTTGGATACTCCTGTTTCTCTCCCCATAGCCCTAGAAGCAGTAACAGAGAATGAACAGTTACACAGGAGGAGGATTTCAGTGTCTTACAAGGTGCAGGGGTGAGTACAGCTACTTCATAAAATGTAGGTCAGAGTATGGACATAACTCTGAACAGGTAACTATATTGCAGGCAGACTTTTGAGCATGTTGACAGCCTGTAGATGTAGTCTGCCACTGTATGTTTTGCCCTGTACTGCCAAGTCTTTTCTGTGCCCCCTAGTTCAAAAGTAGCAGTATGTATACATGGTGCTTTTACTGTATGTCTGACTGTAGGCTTCAGTGGGATTGTACAAGTAGTTCAACATGGTAAGGCATTGCCTTTCAGAATGTGCCGTTGTACGTAGTGCCGATTCCCACCTTCTGTTGTGTATTGTGCTTTCAGTGATAATTTGGGAGGGTATTTGTTGTAGTTTCAAGTACAGTACCTGTAACACTGTAAGAGAAGAAAGTATGTATGAGCTGCTTTTATAATCATTTTTTTTCTCTCTCTCTCTCCTTTTTATCTTGCTGTCCTTTCTAGTACATATCTTTCACTTTTTTTTTCTCCGTTAATTTTTTCTGTTATGCACAGCAACATTCAAACCTCAGCCCATGGGTCAAGGGAGGGCTGCCAGCCAACAAGTGGCACCATGACCTACCTAGTCTACAGGTCAGCCTGCCCTGATCACATACCCAGCTCAAACATCAGCTTCGGGGTAAACACCATCCATCCCTACATTGGAGTCTGGGGCTGTTGTCCCCACAGTGGTAATGGAAGAGACAACTTTTTGACATACAGACAGCTGACATTGTGGGACAGTCGACTGACAGACTTCTAGAGGCCCACATTAATCAACTAGAGAACCTCCTTCATTGGCTCATTAAGTTGCATCCCTGCCCTGGATTCTTCATCTGAGCCGAGGTTCAGTGGTGAAGAAGCCCAGAGTAGTGTTTTAAACGTCCACTGGATTGCTGCCTGCAGGGATGGCAGCAGCTCAACCCCATCCTATACCTAGTCACAGTGTTCCTTTCCTTTTTTTTGTCTTTGCCTATCTCAGTTTGTCATCCAGTCCTCCTAAACACAGTTGTCTACTCTTTGTTTTTTTCTGTCCTTCTGTGTTGTTCCTCCTCCCTCATTGTGTCAGTACCTCCCGTGTCAGTCTTGTCTGTTTTCTGTTTTTGTCTTCCCTTTTTATCTACTCTACTCCTCTTACCCTTCCTCATACTTCCCTTGCTTCCTTCCCTAACTTACCCTTTCTTCATGTATATAAAGTTGGCACCTAACCCACACAAATATTTTACCCCCCCCCCCCCCACCTCAATCCTGCTTGTTCTTAGGTTTGCCTCTTGTGGCCTATCCTCTGCTTGCTTTCTCCCTTTTCATTACTTTTACTGTGATCCATTTTTCACTTTTTAATTTGGTCAAAAGTAAATGTGAATGCCACAGTAATGGCTGTTTAAGGTTTCTGCGTGTGTATATGTGTATGTGATCGCACTGAGAAACTTCAAGAAGTGTAAATGACCAATGTTCTCTGCTTTTCTTTATCTTTCTGTGGCCGCATGATCTTAACACAGACCAGCTACAGCCACAAGCAGGATATTTAAGTTCCTCATCTTGCACTGATTTTCCTTCCCATTTTTAATTGTTAATGAGCTGTGAGACTCCTCTTTCAAACAAGGTCAACAAGAGCAGGTAGGTCATGATGACCTTGCCAATCATGTGATTGAATCCCACCAGTGTTACGATTATTATTATAGATAGGATTTTTTTTTTTTTTTTTTCAAATCTTGAGTGTTTCACTGAGATTGATAGTTTAGTCTGAATCTGGTCAAATTAGTTGTTATGACACTAGTAATCAAACAGAGAAATATAATTGTCTTGTTAAAATTAAAGGAATAATTTGAGTAAGTTTAAAAAAGTAAATTAATAGTAGACCAAACATTTGGAATATGATTTAGGGCTATTTAAACAAGATATTAATGTCATGAATAGAATCATTAAATGAAAATTCTGAGAAGATCTTGACTGTACATTGTAACTATTGGCGACTGGTCACTTAAGGAGCTGCTGCTTGCCAGCTATGAATTTGTCACGTGGTCTAGCTCTTCCCCTTACCCATAATATCTCTGTATTGCTTAATGGGTCCAGATCTCATTGCTGCCATTTAAGCTTCAGTGTAATTCCCATTTGGCTTGAGTGACCGAGGACTACAAACTACATGACACAAGACCAGCTTTCAGTGAGAGACCCTGTGGATAAAATACTATCGACTCTTAAACAATCGTCTCCTGGAGATACTGGTTAACAGCTAGAATCCTAGGTGGCAACTATAAATTTGAGAGCATCCCTCTTCAAACGTTGTCTCTATATAATGCACAAATAGAGCAGCTCTTTCTGTTGGGTCCTGTTTCACCATGAGGCGTCAGGCCTGGCTGCAGTGAATTGGTTTTGCAGCACACTTTAGTGTGTTATTTGTTAATGCTCCATTTGATGGTACTGCCTTGTCTGGACAAAAAGTAATGTTTACAGCAATGTGAACAAGAAGACAAGATGCTAGCTGTTGTTTGGGTTAAATTCTCAGTCCCCATTTAGTTTCAAAGAAACCAGAAAAGAGACCAGAATGTCTTGTATAGGAAATCCCAATGGCTCCAACAAGAACAGCACTTTGTTAGGGGTTTCTGTGGTAGAGGGAATTTCTCAAAACGGCCACAACACCAGAGGCAGATGTGGTCTGCAAGAACATGGATTCTGCTGTCCTCTCCTAGACAACAGACAGGATAACCCATGAAAAGTTTACTAACTGCACTCTGGAGGCTTTCATGGGAACATCTTTTCTTTACATCCACATGTGTGGACAGCCCTCACACATGACAGATGGATCAAGGAGATAATATCCAGGAGCTGTAGCATACTCTCTTCCAAGTACAGTACACATCCAATTTTTCATCCTGCAGCATTTCTGCTCCATGGAGGAAGGCAGCGGAATAGGTGGTAGATCTGTTTAAGAACCATCCATGCAGTTCCACCAGCCTCAAAAGGGTCAGGAAATGCTTCTTAGTACTCATAAAGACTCAGAACCAAAGATCAATTTTGGACCTCCACTGTCTAAATCAGCATGTCAAGGGAAATACAAATGGTAACAAGGCAGTCCATCCTTCTCTGCTTTCATGTCCAAGATTGGATGCTCTGTTTAGATTTTGAGGGCGCTCATCTTCACATCAAAATTGATAGTGTCTAGAAGGATTCCTAAACTTTCAAGCCTAAGCCGGTCATCGGTTAAGAGCACTGCACCCCCACACCTCCTCCACCTACACCCTGCCGGTTATTCACCAAGTTCATGGCTCTAGTAACTGTAAATATGTTCCTTAACTGGACAGTTGGTGTATTATTGCCATCACAGAAGAGCAACTAATAGCAAGGGAGTATGTGTTTCGTCTGTGCCTGTCCGGGGATTTATAAACCTTTGAATTTAAACAATTGGATCCAGGGGTCTTAACGTGTTAATGACTCGGTACTGTTCACTGCCTTTTGTAATTGCAGTAGAGCATTTAGTAACACATTGTGTAGCTGACATTCTCACAGGAGTTTCAAGTGGTCTAACTGGGATTAAGTGTCACAGTCCTTTAGAAGTAGTATTGGCAGACTGATGTAAATTTGAAAACATGCAAAAATGTGTATATAAAATAGCATTATCATCATTTTTACTTTGCCACCAGTGCTTAAACCTCAAGTGCTTCTTGGGTGTTTCTGTGTGAAGTACTGATGCCAAGAATTGACTGCATTTGGGCTCATGTTAATCTGTCCTCAGCCAGAGACTGATTTGAAGCTAGTTATGCATTTAATTTTAATCGTAATTGTTTTAGCTATTTCTTGGTCTTTTGTTTTTTTTTTTGTAAGTTCAGACATAAGCTTTTCAATAACCAAGTTTGTGTGATGTCAATTAATCATGTAACTCAGCTTTTAAGGATGCCCACTAAATATCAAGGTTTGATAGGAGTTAGACATCCTGATTGATAGAAAAAGTGCTTTTTTTTAAAGTGGCACAAGTATACTTGAGTTAAGTTATTTCTTGGAATGACCCGAAATGTGCCTTTGTTGGCTAATATAGTCAGAATGTGAGTTAGAAAATTCTGAAATTAAAAAGAAATGTATTCTAGACCATGATACATACGTGAGTGGTAGAGTAGTAAAGAAACTGGACTGTTTGGAGAAAGAAAGAGAGAGGATCACTTAAACTGTGTGTTTTCATTATGCCTAGAATGGCCATGGAAATAGAGATTTTTTTACACCAGATTTTCTGTCATTCACCTAATTTATAACTATTTTCCGTTCACTCACTGTAATAAAATAGTAATGATAGATCCATATAAAAGTAAAGTGATGGATCCTAAAAAGTCAGGCTGGTTTGAACAAGGACCGTATTTATTTTATTTTTAGACCTTTGTTAACCAGATAAGCTCACTGGACACAAGTGTTCCTATTCAGGGGAGACCTGGGAGCACTGATCTGGTTAAATGACTAGTTCAGGGTCAAACAGTAGGCAAGTGGAGGTGGAGAGAATCAAACCTTGTACCTTGGGTAAGGGGAGGCAGCATATTAACATTTCAGAGCCTTAATTACCTGCTCTGACTGCCAGACTGTCAGCATACATATTGAGAGGGAAGATTGTTTTGTCCTGATAAGTCACTCACTCTAAAAGTAACACAAAATATGTCATGCATGTCAGCATCTGATAACAAAATAAACAAGTTTGTTAGTCTTTTGAAATAACTATATCTGTCTTGCTCATAAAGTTACATGCTGATGCAATAGTTATTACTTATTTTTTATCAAACAGGTCCTAGCAATGTTAGCATGACAGAATTCTAAACTACGCATAAAAAGCTTTTCCTCTTGTGAGGGACTTGAGCACCTCTTAAGGTTCTAAGATGAAAACGAAGTATTTTAGAGGCAACAGTAAAATATAATTAAACTGAGTTGTACTAGGAAGGTAAAACTTGAATTGCATGCAAGGAAAACCCTTGTTTTAATGAAAATTAGTGGCATAAGGTCGTCCTCGTGGAGCAGCCAGGAATAAACTCAAACTCACTACATCAGTATTGAACCTGTCGTGGATGCATCCCAGACGTAACCCATATCCCTGATGTTGTTTTAAATTGCAGGAACCTTGGCTAATATGCATATCCAAATAAAATAAAAGAACTTCCAGAAACATCACTGGTAGAACTGTAGTATAAAAGAATATTGGCAACTGCCTTAGTTTACAGTTAAAAAAAATCTGGGTGACACCTCTTAAATATGTAAACCTTCTAAAATGAAGCCGTGATTATGTTTAAATTGGAAATCAGTCCTAAGGGAAAAAAAACTGTGGTGAACTGCATGTGATTTTCAGCTCTTTTGTTTGCTGTAAACAAAAGTTTAGGAGAAGTGTTTCACACATTCTTTAAATGCCTACTGTTTAGGGCACATGCACCAGCCATGGACACAGAGAGGCATATTCTTGACACCTGGGTGGGAGCTAAGAGGAAGAATGACATTGAGCAAGAAGCAAGGCCAAAGTAAAATGAATTTGAACAAAGGTAACCTATTTAAACATTATTTAAAAAATAGCTTTTAACTTGCACTGTTCCAGTGTTAAGGAAGAGAAATGGGGAAATGGTATATTATAGCAATAACCCATGCCTGGGTGTGGGTAATGCTGGATTTACCCATGGTTAGTGTTGGTCATGAGGGCGAAGCCCGAGTGGCCAAACAAAGACAACCGTGGATAAATCCAGCATTACCCACACCCAGAAGTGGGTTATTGCTATTATAGATTGACATTATTTAAGAAAAAAAATAATTACTTTTCATAAATAATGGCATTGTATAATGCCTCCTTGCTGCCCTTCCGCAGCTGTCTGGTATTCTGCGGCAGTTCTGATGTATTGCGCATGAGTATACTTGCTGTGGGCAAAAGCAACTGAGAAAGCAAGATCTACGTTGCTTTTTACAACCTGTCTCGCTATGTTAAACGAGTTTAACATAGCGATACAGTTTTGAAAAAAGCAACGAAGAAAGCAAGATCTCAGTTGCTTTTTTAAGTGTCTCGTTATGTTAAATGGGTTTAACATAGCGAGACAGGTTATAAAAAGCAACGGAGTTGCTCCGTTGCTTTTTTTAAAGCTGTCTCGCTATGTTTAACGTAGCGAGACAGGTTATAAAAAGCAACGGAGAACTTACGTTCTCCATTGCTGTAAATAAAAGAAGAGTTATATTAATGGAAAAAGTACGGGTGACCGGACCTTTTTCCATTACTATAACTCTGATTTACAACGTGCACGCTGACCACTCAGCGTGCACATTTTGGAATATTAATGGGGGGGGGGATCGTTGTGTAATAAAGAATAATAATGAACACAATGCAAAAAATAGGAATTTGTTAGCGTGTATGAAAAACTGCAGGAATTACTCCCAGCAAATTAGTACATCCTAGGATGATGGTAAAAGATCCTAGTAGTTTTCCAGTGTAGACATAGGATAAAGATGTAAATGAAAGATGCCTATAAATGACATGAAAACATCATAAAAAAATAAGACTAATTAAAATTGCTAAGAATACTTAAGCACCCATTGGAGGATGATGCTTCTTTTAAGAATATAAAAAACTTGGCTAGCAACGTAATTAGTATCAAAACAGCACTTGGTGAACAGCTTAGAAAATGAGAGACCGTAGAAAGCTTTACCAACTGAAAAGACAGTTATACAAGCATTTTCAATAAGGTTTGAATACAGAAAAATTATCAAAAATAACATTTGCTTTTTTGTAATCGGCTATTTTATATCTGCAGCTGCCCACATAATTCACTTAGTTTGTGTGAAAAGATTGTCTGAAAAATGTTTTTAATCAAGAATTGGCAAAAAGGAGAAATTTCCTAGTTTTTTTTTTAGTTTGTATATGATGGGAATGTTTGCAGAAAACTTCAACTGACAGTTTTGCCAAGTAGTTTCTAGTCTGTTTGTAGCAGTCTTAAGAAATTTAACTGTCCTTAAAGCTTAATAGTTCTGTAAGCTGGGAAATACAAAACCTTGAAACTCAGTTTGCAGGGAATCTACGCAAAAACTGAAGAAGAAACCACTCACTTTCTTTTTTATTTTTAAACCAGAAACATCTTTATTAAATTATCACATATGACATATGCAATCATACAGTTACATCAATGAAAAAACAAAACATATTGACATAGTTTTAGTTACAATCATTGTACATCATAAACCATGTTGACGTAGTTGTAATTGCAAACATTATACACTACTTATAATCATACCTCTCAGTGAAAGAAAGCTGGACATAGCCAGACAGAATGGGGGGATAAAGGTCAAAAATAGGGATAGAATTAAAATATTGCTCGTATAAACTTAGAAAGTTGCTAGAATAGCAGGTTTTGCATTATGTATTTTCTGAAGGATATAAAGTCTGAAACTCAAATGTCTGTCATTATTTAGTATTTATTTAGTGACGTCAGTCTTCAATGATTTGCCATAAAACCACAAATTTTGAGGAACAGACCAAAAATATGAGGCAAAAATCTGGACATTCTGTGAAGGTCTGTACAGTTGAAGGGTATGCTTATAATCTATTCAGTCATTGTCAGACAAACATTACATAACGCATTCAAATCCTGCCTTCTTTTAAACCTCGTTCCTCCTCTGCATGTATTGTTCCCACAATTCCCATTTTTTCCTATGTAATTTAATACCTTTTTCTAAACGGCTGATATGTTTTCAGTGCTGCAGGGTAAAGTTTTAAGGCATGTCAAAACCCGTAACCAGTTTAACATCAGCTGCATAAAAAATCTGAACAGAAGCTGCTAAATCATTGTATGACTGAATAAAGCTTCACATTTTTATTACTAATACTATTTTGTCATAGCTGCAGTGGCTTTACAGATTAATGTTTGTGACGAGAAGTACTGACATTGTTAATCTGTTCAAGCAGGGTATTGTAGGTGGTGATACCAGTTTGTGGGTGGTGTTTGGGCAGGTTTGCTACTACTCCGCAAGAAGGGGGTTGGTGTAAGTGAAGTACACCGTGCCATGTAGACATTCTTCCTACAGCTAGCTGTAATGGTTGTAATGCATGTTCTTTCAGTTGAGTGACAGATTAAACTCTACTACTGATAGCAAAATAAATTAATTTTCTCATTCGCTTCTAAAGTTTATGGTTTTAGGTATAGTTCTGTTGGTTTTGAAACTTAAGAAAGACACGGTCAAATAAATTGTCAGAGTCATGGATTAAAATTAAATCTTAAGAGATGCATAATAGTATCCTTTGGGAAGTCATCTACTCCCTATTAACTATGGTACTGACCGTGCACCCATAAGAGTCAACCCAGTAGTCAGGGACTTGGGGGGAGGAGGGAATGAGTAGACGGTAATCTAGCCTTTGAACTTCACGTGTCTATAGTAGTGAGGAAATCAATCTATGTTGTGCAACTTGTAAGCCAAGCTATGGCATTGAGGTCCAAGTAGGTAATTATTCCGCTGTATTCAGCATTCGTCAGACATGTTATTGAGCACAGTGCCCTATTTGATAAGTACATAACCGAACACATCCAAAAACTGGAATGTCTGCAGAAGTTTTGACTAAAAGAATACAGGGCATAAGCAACGTGACCTATGCAAACTGCCTCAAAGCCCTATCCCTATATTCTATCTCCTACAGGCTATTCAGGGGCGATCAATGCTTGGCATACAAGGCATTGTCAGACCCCACCTTAATGGAGCCACCTACATGTCTGCAAAGCAGACAGTGCCAGAGTTACCTGCTGTAAATACTTAAACCTTGCCTGTGATGTAAATAGGATCTGCTAGAGAGACTGGTATGTATCCCAGAGACTGACCATTCTCTGGATCAGGCTCCCTATTTGTGTGAAGCAGCGCTCCTCCCTAACCCAATTCAAGTGTTAACTTGGACAATTGGATGTGGAATAGGATATTTGTCCCTGGTTTGGCACCTGTGTCTCTGATGAACACAGGCGGCTGGTAAGTGATTAATTTCCCAAGTGCCTGCTTACACTTATCTAGGGTACCAGAACTTGTCAGAGATTTGAGATCCATGGCTAGGCTTAAAAAGGCCCTAGTAGTCCTTAGCCTAGTATACCTATGAACCTATAAGATTTGTCGGTACTTGCGTGTTATCACAACCCGATTCCAGACCTTATTCTTCATGCTTTTGAGAAAGGAGTTGAGTATCTGTGTGCGACATTGGGGGCGACTGTTTCGTGATTTTAAACAAAATGAAAAAAATTGAGTTGTACGAACTCTGCGCCATTTTATATGGCTGGACATTAGTAAATGCTTCCTTTTGTCTCCGTTCTCAGTAAGTTCTAAGGTATACGACATAAATATGCATTTCATGTTGCATTTTTATTTTATTTTTTTTAATTCTTCAAAGTAACTGCTGATCTTGTTTGAAATACTTCAAGGAACAACCTTTGTGTGCAATTCACAAAGCTACATTCAGCTTCATCAGGGTGAGGCCTTTTTACAGTCTTCATTGTCCCTTTTAGCTAAGTCCCAGTTCTTAACGTGACCCCAACTTATTTGTACCTATTCTTCTTTGAAGTACAGCAGTCTTGCAATGTGTAAACCCTTCCTACAGGGATGACAATAATGGCCTGAGCCCTACTTACAGTTAAAAGTGGCAGAGATCACCTCCCCTTTTCCACAGACTCTCCACAGTCTGAGTTTCCCTTCTGAGTGAGTAACTGCTTTCAGAAAGCTGTCCCAGCACCATGAAAATTAAGTCATGGCCCATGTCAGGAATTTTATTTTTCTGTCCTCTTCTTTCTGTTAGGAGCCCCCTATTTTCAGTTCTTCATATATTTTTGGGAACTGCTGTGAAGTGCACAACCAAGAAGGTAGAAACATGTCCCGGTTTGGAATCTGTTTGCGATAATACATAAGCACCGATTTGTCTTTCGTAACTTGAGATTCCATAATCTCCAGTTTTTGCTAGTCATGTTGATGAAAACACAACTAGGTGCACTGAAAATGACAAGTATTGGAAGAAATAAAATAGCTCTACATCTTCAGGAAGAAAGTTGGAAAAGTTAACAGCAGACTGAAGTAAAATATAGTTCCAAGTGGTTTCAGTAAAATCAGATACTGAAGCAATGTATTAAAAAAAAAAAAAAATAAAAATACTGAACTAGCAGTAAGTACAACCTCACAATTCCATCATGCCTTCTTGGAATGAGCCTTCAGCCACTATTCCCACATTAAAAAAATAGTGAATTCTGGGTCCCTGAAAGAAAGAAAGCTTCCCCTCCATTTTAGAACTTTAGATCTTGACTTTGCATAGCAGGTAGCCAATGAATACATTAATTTTTGTTTCATCAGATGTTCTTAAATGAATCGTCATGCCTAAAGCTATGTGGGTTTACCCATCTTGCTTTGGCCGGCTTCCAAAAGCTTTGGGGTCCTTCCATGTGCTCCCTATAAAAGGCAGGAGAGGAATAAATGGCTTCGGACCTTTTTTGTTATTGAAGCAAGTCCTCCTTTGGGGATCCATTTAACAGTTAGCTGCAGTCTTCAAGCCAAGCAGATAAGACCCTGGTGTGGAAAACCTTTCTTCTAAAATTGATTTTATGTGGAAAACTTAGATTATTTTGTCAGTAATTTTGTGTGTGTGTGTGTGTGTGTGTGTGTGTGTGTGTGTGTGTGTGTGTGTGTGTGTGTGTGTGTGTGTGTGTGTGTGTGTATTTGTGTGAACATTTTGTGAGGAAGCTGAAGCAGATTAATTTACAACTAAAAACCTTATTTAGATTATTGTTTAGAGTTTTTGAGAGTGAATATTGTGCTTGTAAGGTACTGTCAATGTAACACTTTTATTTCTGAATGCCTAGTTCTCTTCACTTGCATACCTGCCAGCTGTTTTAGGCTATGCTTTCTGTTTTCAGATCTTCCTTACCAATGGAACTGCAATTGGTCTCCTTGGTATTGCCTTCCTCAGTGTACATGAAGTACAAACCTTATAAGGAATTTTGTGTGTGTGTGTGTGTGTGTGTGTGTGTGTGTGTGTGTGTGTGTGTGTGTGTGTGTGTGTGTGTGTGTGTGTTCAGAGCTCCTTCATTGTCTCGGCTGTTGGTGGACGACTTTGCTAATGCCTCTTGACTCTTTTCCAGAGTGGGTGTTTTGGGATCACTTTTGCGAAGACATGCTTGGCTTCTTTCTCAAAACCTTCCCAGTCAGTATGACTGTGTCCCCCTGTTCTGACCTTCTCTCAATCTCCCTCAGACTTCAGCTGGCCTTTTGGCATTGGATATTCCCAGACAGTTTGGTTATGAGTGTGACGCCCGTCCACTGGCCGAACAATCAAGGAGCCTCAATTCTCACCACTAACCCCAGTGAGGGGCTTTTATATAGGGAAAGGATAATAAATACACACACACACAGTACAGTTTCCCTTAAGAGCGCACAGAGTCAGTGTGGAGCTGGTTTCTCCCTTTTTCTTCAGGTCCCCAATAAGACTCCCCACTGGCACAGCTATAGGGTCTAGATGTCAGCCTAGTGGGCAAGCTAAAGCCTCCAGCACCCTCTCTGTCCAACAAATACTTCGTGTCC
Source organism: Protopterus annectens (assembly GCF_019279795.1). Lineage (NCBI taxonomy): Eukaryota > Metazoa > Chordata > Ceratodontiformes > Protopteridae > Protopterus > Protopterus annectens. The sequence continues at coordinate 1,833,225,119 of NC_056726.1, forward strand.
CTGCCCAAGTAGCCGACACACACACACTTTGAGATGAGTTATGTACAACCACACAGACACTTCTGGGGAAGGCTGACACGGGTTCTCCAGCTGTGCCCCTTTTACCCAGACTATACGGGAGTACCACTTGCCACCACCCACTAATATCTATCGCTACTAAAAGGCCCTTATGAAAGGGTGTCCAATTATACTTGTGCAATATTATTATCCAAATGGTAAGTGTGACAACAGCAAGGCTATTAGTGGCCTTGTACAATATCACTAACTACATGCAATGAAGTCTTAGAGCTTAAGTTATGTCTACACAAAACGGCCACAGTTGAAAGATTTAAAAATATGTAATAATAAATAATAAAAACAGAAGACAATACTTCTTACTACACAGTGCTAGTCAAGAGTTCAGAAATCACAGAGAAATACTTAAAGTAATACAGTAGAAAAGTTCTGACATCAATACAGAAAAAAACTAATCTAATCTTCCTAGTTCCTAGCTATATCTAAGAGAAAACACAATTCAAAATAAACATACATATAGAACACAGGCAGACTGCTGGTGAGTTGGATGTTCTCAAGACAAATGCTAAATGTTCTCATTCTTTCTGTACTTAAATTAATAGCACAGTACCACTGATTCATTTCAGGTTACATCATTTATTTCTGGTTCCCAGGCTAACAGAAACTCGGAGGTTAATAGCCCTTTTGATTTTGCAGCTGGCCAGGAAGTGACAGCAATAAAATACATTATACATGTAAATTCTAGCCATTAACTCTGGCCACAAAACAATAGATAGAATGCCTCCCTCTAGACATCTTGGCTCCAAGTTTTGGATCAAATAAGTTCACAGTGCTTCACTTACCAGCTTTCCTACAGCAGAGTGCACTGTTGTTACATTTTTTTCAGTTCAACATCCAATACCGTATTTTCACATTTAAGAGAAAAAGCCTGTGGCTTCCATTAGTATTTACAAATGACAATTATTTACAAAATTATATCTAGCTAGACTGGCAGCCTTTACATATCTTCACAAGATGTTATAATTTCAGAATCTTGCACCTTGATCCCATCACTAGCTTTCATAGTAAAGCTAAACCTAAATAATTCCTATTACCACATTCCTATTGCGAAACAGTTCAGACATTTCAAAAGATTTGCTGTGTCTGACTTGCATTATAGATTTGCTGTGTCTGACTTACATTATCAATTGTGTGCTTTACTCAATGGACTCTCCTCTGCACCTAAGGTATTTGCAAAATGCCTGTCTCCAGCCATAGCTCAATGCAGACTCAGGGCATGCACATTTTCCCATAATTGGACAATTGTCTAATCTTTGCAGACTCTGTCATGCTGTCAGGAGTCTGTAAAAAGTATCCAGGAACTTCAACTCAGTCTGGGATTTCAGATCAACTGGCAAGTCTTTTCTCATCCTTTCACATAAAATGGTATTTTTGGGATGTTTAATTTGATCGAATGAAAATCTTTTCTACCTACAGAGTAGAAGTTGTCCAATGGTTTTTCCATTCAGCCTAAACCAAGCATTTGCAGCAGTGTCTAAGAATTGAGGGGTACATGGTATTAAGGGTTATCATGCTACCCTATGCCAGACTACACACAAGGAAAATACAGTGGTGCCTCAGATCAGCCTGGATCTTGCTTCTGTACCCTTTGACTTTTTAGATTTCAGTTCTGGGATTTGTGAAGAGGGAGATTGAATAGTGGGCAGACCAAATAGCTTGCAATCCACTCCTCCATTCTCCCTTCCAGCTCAACTCCAGTCAGTCACCACAAACTCTTCAATTTTGGGGTGGGAGCAGTTATAAAAGGGGTAAAAGTACAAGCTCTGTGGGACCCTGTAGACAGACAGAAGCACATAAATATCATGGAGATGTTGACTGCTGTCAGTGCTTTAAAGATCTTGAATCATCTCTGGTTTCCATGACTTCTCTTCAATAGGACCAGAATGGACCCCACACACATGGAAACTTCATCCTGTGATCTACTAAGAATTGTTTCACCTGTGGAGAACACTTTGAGTAGATCTTTTTGCCTCGAAGACTCCTTGCAGGCAGTCCTGGAAGACAAATGCCTTTTTATTTCCCTTGGTCAGGAATGTGCCTGTATGCATTTCCACTGGTTACCAGATTTCTACTAAAAATCCATAAAGGATCTATAAAAATTGTAGTGGTGATCCCTTTTGGCCAAGGGAATAGTGGTTATCCTTTTTCACTTTGGCCAAGAACAGTTACCACAAGCTTTCCCACAGACCAGATTTACTCATAGAAGACAGAGTTTGATACACCCCGATATGAAAATGTTTACACTAACTGCCTGCCTGACTGATACAGTTTTGCTACCTTTTAGGCACCTTTTTTTTCTGAGGACATGCAGCATGTACTTATGGATGCAAGAAAACCTGCTACTAGGAAGTCATATATGGGTCAGTGGAAAAAAATTCTAGTTGTCAGTCTAACAGCTAAGATCCTGGGCTGGCCTTGGATACCTATAGTTCTTGATTTATTTGCGTGAGTTACTGTCCAGTGATTTGCCATACCCTTCTGTTAGTCATTTCAGCTTATCTGCTCATAGATCTCAAGTAAAACAGTTTTTGAAGGGGGTCTTGCATATCCACCCATCTTGGAAACGGGTGGCTTCTCCTTGAAAAGGTTAAGCAGTTTGAACCGGCTCATTGCGCTGATTAACGTGGAAGACAGTTTTACTCATTACTTTGACATCTTCTAGGAGTTTAAGTTGTAATCGCTTACAGTGGATGTAAAAAGTGTACACATCCCTGGTAAAATACCAGGTTTTTGTGATATAAAAAATGAGACCACAATAAGTAATTTCAAAATTTTTCCCACCTTTAATGTAACCTATAACCTGTACAGTTCAGTTGAAAAACAAATCTGTTAGGGGAAAAATATAAAAAATAAACGTACAATAAGCTGGTTGTGTAAGTGTGCACACCCTTAAACTGATACTTTGTTGAAGCACCTTTTCATTTAATTACAGCATTCAGTCTTCTTGGCTAGGAGTCTATCAGCATGGCACATCTTGACTTGGCAATATTTGCCCACTCTTCCTTGCAAAAGCGCTCCAAGTCTGTCAGATTGCGAGGGCATCTCTTGTGCACAGCCTTCTTCAGGCCACCCCACAGATTTTCTATTGGATTTAGGTCTGGGCTGTGGCTGGGCCTTTCCAAAATTTAAATTTTCTTCTGATGAAGCCATTATTTTGTTGATTTGGGTGTATGCTTGGGGTCGTTGTCATGTTGAAAGGTGAAATTCCACTTCATATTCAGCTTTCTAGCAGACATCTGAAGGTTTTGGGCCAAAGGTGACTGGTATTTGGAACTGTTCATAATTCCCTCCACCTTGACTAAAGCCCCAGTCCCAGCTGAAGAAAAGCAATACCAAAGCATGATACTGCCACCACCATGCTTCACCGTGGGGATAGTGTTCTTTTGGTGATGCGAAGTGTTTTTGCGCCAAACGTACCTTTTGGAATTGTGGCCAAAATGTTTACCCTTGGTCTCATCAGACCATAACATATTTTCCCATATGCTTTTGGGAGACTTGATGTATTGTTTTCCAAATGTTAGCTAGGCCTGGATGTTTTTCTGTGTAAGAAAAGGCTTCCATCTTGCAACCCTACCCCATAGTCCAGACATATGGAGATCATGAGAAATTGCTGTCACATGTAGTATACATCCAGTACTGGCCAGAAATTCTTGCAACTCCTTCAGTGTTGCTGTAGGTCTCTTGGCAGCTTCCCTGACCAGTTTTCGTCTAGTCTTTTCATCAATTTCGGAGGGACGTCCAGTTCGTTGCAATGTCACTGTTGTCCCATATTTTCTCCACTTTTTGATGACTGTCTTCACTGTGTTCCATGGTATATCCAATGATGTAAAAAAATTTTGTACCCTTCTACTGACTGACATCTTTCAACAATGAGATCCCTTTGATGCTTTGTATACTGTTCGCAAACCATGACTTTTTCTGTAATAGGCAACTGAGTAAATGTCAGGAAAATCCTACTAGGACAGCTGAACTTTATTTGGGGTTAATCAGTCTCTTTTTAGTTGATGGCAGGTGTGTACCCAAGAAGACTGAATGCTGTAATTAAATCAAAAGGTGCTTCAACAAAGTATTAGTTTAAGGGTGTGCATACTTACACAACCAGCTTGTTGTACGTTTTTTATTTTTTCAGATTTGTTTGTTTTTCAATTGAATTGTACAGGTTATAGATCACATTAGAGGTGGGAAAAGTTTTGAAATGATTTATTGTGGTCTCATTTTTATATGTGTACACTTTTTATATCCACTGTATGTTGAGTCAACCCTACATTATTTTTTCACAAGGTAAGGGTTTCTTTGAGAAGAAATTCTACTTTCGTGCCTAAAGTAGTTTGAGTTTACTTTAAGCCAAACCATTAACCTTCCAGTTTTCTTTCCTGAACCTAATAACAAGGGAGAAGGGATTCTTTAATCTCTGAATGTGCCCAAGCAGCTCAGATACTGCCTAGAAGAAACTCAGCCTTTCAAGAAAGCTGACCAGCTCTTTGTCTCATATGATGGCAAGAGGAAAGTGATCCTGAGAACTACAGACCCATAAGTCTAACCAGCCTCATCTCGTAGGTCATGGAAAGAATTATCGTGGACCTTATCAACAAGGACATAGGCAACCTCCAAATGCTGGACCCAACCCAGTTTGACTTTAAGGGTAGATCATGCTTATTAAACCTCGTAGACTTCTTTGAGAATGTCACCAATACCATGGATGAGTGCAAGACTGTGCGCACAGCCTATCTTGACCTTTCCAAGGCGTTTGACACAATTCCCTACTCTGACATCATTGAAAAACTTTTACAGATAGGTATTAACCCTTACATTGCTACATGGGCAGCGATTTGGTTCACTGACAGAACACACACTGTCAAAACTGGGAACTCCACCTCCACCAGTAGAGAATCACAGGGGTCTGTACTGGGCTCCTTACTATTTGTCATCTATTTCTCAGACGTCCAGGCCAAAGTATACTGCCTTTGGCTCACCAAGTTTGCTGATTGCAAACTGGGATCAATTGGAGTCCCTCAACGATGTCAACATATAACAAGAAGGGCTAACACAAACAAATGATTGGTGCCAAAGCCATGATCTAAAACTGATAGCAAAAAAAATACATTATTATTTCCTTTGGCAAAAAGGAATTCCCTACAAATTAATGTATTGACAGCACCTCCTGGGTTTCTAACCCAGTGGTATGAGACTTGCGAACACAGATTGATAGCAATCTGAACTTTGACATCAAGTTTCCACTGTAGTAAGGAAAGCCTTCTACATAGTGCACCTCATGAGCAAGGGCATAGCATCCAGGTCAAGGGATGTTACAACTCCACTGTACTCGACTCTCCTTAGACCACTAAGAGTGTAATGCACCCTTTTGCATGTACTTCACTAGACACCTGCAGCAACTGGAGAGACCTTTGAGGTTTCTCGCTAAGAAAATATAGGGACTACAAGCTATGATCTACGTGAACAGGCTGAAAGCACTGTCACTTTACTCTGTGTCTTATAGGCTGCTGAGAGGTGACTTGTCCCTGGCCTGTAAAGCAATCTCCAACCCTGCCATAATGGAAATGCTGCACATCTGCAAGTCAAATGGCTCGAGAATCGCTCACTGTAGGGATCTCAACTTAGCCTGTGACATTAATAGATAATGCTGGAGAGACAAATATGTCTTCCAGAGACTACTGCTTCTCTGGAATAGACTTCCTATTCATGTAAAACAGAGCTTCTCACTGACCTTTTTCAAATGCAACCTAAATAATTGGATGGGAGACTGCAAATTCACTCCTGGGGTGGCACCCATTTCCCTCATGGACAGGGTAGCCAGTGTTGATCACAGACCCACTCCATTCTTAAATTCGTTCTGCTAACTACCCAAAAAAGAACAGATGGGGAGAGGCTCTAGGTCCGCTAGCCAAGTAACCTTTTATGAACCTATGAAAGGGTAACCAGTGTCCAAATTAACTATTTTTTTCATTGTTGTCTTGTGCTTTTACTTAGTTACTCAACCCACAACAAGCCACTCAACCCACAACAAGCCACTTCCAGGAAGTTCCATCTTGTTCAACAAGAGCATTGGTTTCTTCTGTGGTTTTCTGTAAAGTAATGGACTCTAAATCTGTTCTAGAGACAGCAGCTTGGCCCTCAATACATACCTTTACAAAACATTTTTAATTGGATTAGTTTTCCAGGTCCAGAACTGGGTTTGTTAGGACCATTCTCCAAGGGCTTTTGGTGTTTTAATTATTGGCCACCTCCTTATTTTATTATACCTATAAGCTATAATTATCTAGCCACATAGTTTAGGCTACTTTGACTAGAACGTGTGCTAGTCTTGTGTTGGTGAACTTACCAAAGCAATCTATGTTTTAATGATTCACCATTGTAGCAGCTGCCCCTCTCTTCAGGCTCCCTTCTTCCTGATATGATACCAGGGTGTGGTTCCTTTCACTCTTTTGCATATAGTTAAGGGTAGGCTTTGTTTTGTAGCACACATATGTTGGTCTCTACACTGAAGATTCCACATGTTCCTGGCAGGAAGAGTGCCTGAAAGGTGCCCAAAGCTTTTGGAAGCTGGCTGGTGCTAGTGGGGTAAACCCACATACCTAGACTACTGCAACAGTGATGCAGTAGAACATCTGCAGTTATGGTAAGTTTTCTTACACAGCCGTACTTTCACTTTCCAGTCTCTCAGTAATCCATATCATGGTGCTTCAGTACAAACTGAAGAGTAATGTCATCTTGGTAAAAGTGAGGGTTACATAGGATATATTTAAATCGGTGATGTTACAGTGTTCAGGCACATTTGTTTGACATGCATAATAAACTTCTTGTATTTATGTATAGGTGAAATATGAGACCTGCAGAAATATGGTCAAGCTGAGTGAGACAGTTGCTTTTTATGTTACTAATCTCTGTTTTACTTTGTACCTTAATATATGATTCTTTTTCAGCATTGTTAAAATCGATAACCTTTAGCTGTAAAAGATGATCATGTTGGGTTCCAGTGAAGTTGTGCTCATTCTTCTTCTTATTTTTTTATGAGGAGTAATAGTCTGTGGATGCTGGAATGTTGCTGGATTCTGTAGGTAAAATATCAGCTTCCATATCAGCTGTTTTCCCCATTACATAACTTCCTTGATATTATTCTTAAATTTTAATTGTGTTTTTTGTTTTATTTTTAAATAATAGACTTTATTACTGTATTACAGTGCTGATTACTCCCTGTTTGTTGGAGACCTCAGCCCTGAAGTTGATGACGGAATGCTGTATGAATTCTTTGTTAAACTCTACCCATCCTGCAGAGGTGGAAAAGTAGTTATGGATCAACTGGGAAATTCCAAGTAAGTGCAGATTCCTTTCCACTTTTAGTTTGATTAATAAAACTTTTTTTTCTAGTTCACTTATGCAGTACAACTTTAGATTTTGGCTCGATTCAGATCTCTTCAAAATCTATTCAAAGTGCAGCTTATCTATACACACAGTTTTCTTTATCACTTAAATCTTGTAGGGGATTATAGGTATATTACATTTGCAGTGATGTCCTTCCATGTCACTGTTGCAGTATTCTTTGTGTAAGGGATATCCTGCTTGGAATTTGTAGATGTACGTCACCCATATGCTCCCCCCACAAGGCATAGGGCATAAAGGTGATGTACAGATGTACCACGGAACTTCTTTGCCACCAGTCTGAATGCCATCATTGAACGTAGGTCTTGGATGCTCCTTCTGTGCTGAATACTGAGCAGTGTTTCAGATAAGTGCCCCATTTGGGTTTCTTCTCGTCTCCTTCTGTTTTTATTTTGATGAGTTTACATGTCATCCAGAAAGGGAAATTCTAGTGCAGGAGGCAGATTTCACATGAAGACCATTATGAGCAGTTTCTCTTCTGTTTGGGTGCTTCTCATGACCATATATAGTGTTCTATCTGCCAAGCATTTGTCCCCAAGACCCTCTATAGCTGTCTCTCCTCTTTATAAATTTAATCTAGAGAACCAGCATCTAAAATTGTTAGTACGAGATGCTGTGGCGGAGTCTTTCCAACCTGAAGGCCAGCTTCTTGCCAATAAAAAGTTCAAAAAATTCTGGTTTGATTTGGGTGCTGTCCTTTCCCCCTTGGATGTCTCTCTTGAGGCTGGGGAAAGCTCAGAGAATCTTTCACTTCTTCTTTTGGATTCTTCTGCTGCAACCCCCATTGGAGGCTGGCATGGATCCAACTTCTTGCACATCCTCTGAGACTTTACAAATGCTTTGGATGTGGAAGGGGAACCTTGGCTGATTTTATATCTGAGGGAACGAGGGGGATGCCACAAATTCTGGTTTGGGAGGAAATTCCTACTATATTGGTTGAATGTTGGTAAGGGCGCGAACCTCCTAAGGTTTTTTTGGGCAGTCGCCCCACAAAAGAAAAAACAGAACACCAGACATATTTCCCCTGCTGTTTGAGATCCCCAATGTGAATGGCAGGATTTACTCAGAGGTCCTCCAAAGCCTCTTCAAGGTTTCTCTGCGGCTGCTCCTCCCTGGTCATCTACTCCACTTAAGAGGCCAAGGGAGCAGGAGTCCTCTGAAGAGGACTTAGATTCTGGAGAAGAGTCTTTGGTATATTCTTCTCAAATTCCTTCTCCTTTGGATTTTGGGTCTAAGGAAGAGGAATCTTAGTCCAGATTCTCCCTTAGAAGGACTGTCTTTTGGGAACACTATTTCTCGCATGGTGGAATATTTCAAATAGGACTGTTATCAAGTTTCTGATATTATGAACTCCTCCAAATGGAGTCTCCCAAACCTTCTGCTGTTCCTCCTGTCTTGGCTACCCTTTTATAATACTTGTCAATGGCTTCTGTTGTCTCTGATTCTCAGTCTCCAGCTACCAAGAAACCTGACAGATTTTTTTGATTGTAAATGTTTGTACAAATGTCCTTATGCTGATCCTTTTGTAGTCTTTTGTCTTTTCTGAATAATCTTTGGCATCTGCTAAACTACTACTTTCTGATAAAGATGTTAAAGCCATGGAACCTCTAGGCAAAAAGGTCTATACTGCTACCACCCCGGCTTTTAGTGCTATTAATTATCAGAGTCTTCTGACCCAGGTATGGTTCATTCTCCAGCTTCTCAGGCTCTTTCTAATTTTTGGAAGGAAAGATCTCTGCTCTTTCTTTATTGGGTTTCTACCTCTGAAGTGGTTTGTCACTCTATTAAATGTAGTTATGATGCAGCTGATGCTGCTTCTGGGACTGCTGCATTTGGTTCGATTTTGAGATGTTACTCTTGGCTTTGTCTTCAGTCTTTACCTTATGACCTTAAAGCTAAATTATTGTATGCCATTCTTGATAATAAGAACCTTTTTGGCTCTGCTGCTGCTGAACTTAAGTCCCTCCAGGACAAAGGTAGGGTCTTGCAGGAATTGAAACATATTCTCCTGTCCCTGCATTTCAGAGGAATTATACGTCCAAATCTGGCTTTGCTTATTGACAGTCTCACCTGCCACCCAAGGGTAAAAAAGGTTTTAGACGTATACCACCTGCTGTCTACTCAAACTCCTACTTCGCAGAAGTCTCCTTTTCAAGACAAACCAGGTTCTATCTGACTGTTTGCTTCCCCTTTCCCCCAGGCCATGTTCCTTTATCCCTTTGTCTTTCTCTGTCCCTTCCCAGTTGGTTATTGGTCACTCAGGATTCTTGATTTTGTCCATCTGCCAAGGATATTTCATGGTGTAGAAATTCCTTCCTTCTTTTTTTGGGCATCCTTCAATCTCCTCAGGAACCTCTTCCTTTCTTTCCAGAACTTCTTCAGGCCCTTCTGGCTTAGGGCACCATTCAAGTTGTGCCCCCTGTCTAGGAAGGGAAATGTTTTTATTCCAGGATGTTCCTGGTTCCCGGGAAGGAAGGCATCTGGAGATCCATTCTGGTCCTTTCTCATCTCTACACCTTTCTAAAACCCCCTCCGTTCAGATGTTGTCCCTTCAAACCTTGTTTCTTCTTCTTCTTCCCCAGGCCTTCTTCGTATCCATGGACCTCAGGGATGCCTACCTGCACATCCCCATCCATCCCCTTTTCAGGACTTTTTACATTTCTCTCTTTTTTTCCTTGCATTTTCAGTTCTCTACCTTGCCCTTTTGTCCCAAGGGTTTTCACTGGATGCCTTATTCCTTGTCATTGCCTTTTGCAGAATGAGAGGGATTCTTATCTTTCTTTATCTAGATGACCTTGGTCATTTAGGCTTCATCCACATAGGTTCTGCTTCAACACCTCCAGTTTTCTATTTGTCTATTACAAAACCTGGGGTTTATCATACATTTTCAGAAATCAGTCCTGGTTCCTTCTCAAGATCATCTTTTTTTCACAGTTGTAGGATCCAGACCATTCCCATGCTGGCATCCCGGCATTCATCCAAGGCCCTCTCTCTGATCACCTTCTTTCAGTCTCTTCTTCTGGCTTCATTCACAGCCAGGGATTTTCTCAAGTTTCTAGGATTCATAGCCTCACCATTCCTATGCTGCCTCTAGCTAGGCTTCATATGAGAAAACTACTGGAGTTTCTCAGGTTAGTGTGACTTTGACACCACCATCCAGTGGATTTCCTAGTTCCTTTCTTTCATGTCTCAAACTCGAGCTTCAGTGGTGGATTCAACAGATTTTGTCAACTCAGGACTTCCTTTCCAACCAACAGTCCTATCCACACTTTTTTTTTGGATGCCTTGGACAGAGGATGGGGCCTTCTTCGGTACCCCTCAAGGTCTAGGGTCTATGGCCTTCCCATCAGAGTTCAGATAATATCAGATAATATCAACATCAAGGAAGGTGAGAGCTCTCCCATTTAGCTCTTCAGACTTTTCATTCTCTTTCTTCCAGGGTTGCTCAGTGTTTTCACAGACAATACCACAGTGATGTGGTATATAAACAAAAAAGGGGAGACATGATCCTATGTTCTTTGCAGACTCTGTTCGGATCTGGGATCCAGCTGTTCAGTATCAAGTGATGCTTCAAGTTATCTGCATTTCTTCAGAGCAGAATATTGTGGCAGACTCTTTTTGAACAGGTCCAGTACACAGGCTTTCGAATGGATGCTTCACAGAGATGTGTTTCTGGACGTTGTCCATTGGTGGGGAGTTCCACATGTAGATCTTTTTTGCCTCTCCTCTTAACAGACAACTTATTTTCTGTGCCAGAGTCCCAAGCCCTCTGGTTTGGAAGGTACATGGCCCTATCTTTTCCTTGGAAAGGAATGTTTCTGTACACCTTCCCTCCCCTTCCCCCAATTCTGAGGATCCTGCTCAAGATCAAGCAAGACTCCTCCAAAATCTTGCTGGTGACACCCTTTTGGCACAGACACTATTGGATCCCCTTCACTTAACCAGGGGCACTCATCACAAGTTACCTCAGTGGGTGGACCTTCTCGCACAAGCCAAGGGGTCTGATTTTCATCCTCACTTGTCTACTCTTAAACTGACGCTGTGGGTGATAGGGTTTTGATCGGTTTTAAGTACCTCTTCTTAATGATGTGCCTAGGGTTCTGTAGGAGGCCAGGAAATCATATTTGTACAAGTAGAAATTTTCTATTTAGTGCCTCTGTCTTATCCAGGATTCCTTTTCAGTGAGGATGCCTCTTATTTCTGTGAATTGCTCCATTCTGGTTTGGCATATTCTTAAATTAAAGCTCACCTATCCGCTATTTCTGCTTGTCTGCCCTTGGCTATTCCTGTAGCCTCTAGGTTTGAGTTCAAACAGTTTATTAAAGGCATCCTTCATATCAGGCCTCCCAGCAAGCCTATTCCACCTTCTTGGGAACTCAGTTTTGTTCTTGAAAATTTGACTTTAGCTCTTCTTGAGCCTGCAGCTTCAGCTTCCTTGCAACATTGCACATGAAAGACTGTTCTTTTGGCACTTACTACAGTTATCTGAACTCCAGGCTGTTATGATTCTTCCTGTTTTCTTAGATTTTCATAGGGACATGTTGTCTGTTTGTACTAATCCTTCTTTTTTATGTCCAAGGTGGTCAGTGAGTTGTCTCTTAATCAGGCTTTTATCCTTTCAGTCTGCTAGTAAAAAGGTTCTTCACACCCTGGATTTACATAGACAGCTCAGATATTAATTGAATATGACTAAGGTCATTCACAAATTTGAGCAACCTTTTGTTTCCTTTCATTCCAGGTCTTTGGATTTAGTTGTTTCTAAACAAATCATATCCTCCTGGATCTCTAAGGCCATCTCTTTTTGTTCCTTTCATGGTAAATGCTTTTCTACCTCTGTAAACACTCATTCTACCAAAGCTCTTGCTTCCTCTGGTGCCTTTTTCAAAGTACTGGACACCAGTTCCATCCCTGAGGCTGCTACTTGGACTTCTGTCCATACCTTCACTAATCATTACAAGTTGGATGTTTCCAGAGCAGGAGCTGGTTTTGCCAAAGCCATCCTGCATGGATTTCTAGTGGGCTCTTTTGTTCCTTCCTCGTCCCAGGTTTTCTCTTGAGCTTTTGTACTCTCCCTTATGTAGAGAATACTGCAACAGTGACATGGAAGGACATTGTACAGTTGTGAAAAATCTTGCCATAACAGTAGATGTCCTCTTAACTGTTGCAGTATTCACTCCCTCCCTCCTCCCCTCCCCCTTCTGCTATACACTTTTTCTGTTGCCTCCCTGACCAGGGATTATTTTCTTTTTTCTCCTCCTGGATGCACATGTTCCTCCTCGTCCCCAGGGGCAATTTGTTCCTGTGACTTTTTAGTTCTGAGGTATATACATCTGTACATCACCTTTATGCCCTACACCTTGTGCAGGGAGCATATGTGTGATAAACGCCTTCTATAAATTCGAAAGGCTTTTGTATACTTGCCTGACGTTGGGCTACCCTTGGCAGGACATCCCTTAAGTAAAGAATACTGCAAAGGTAAAGTGAAGGACATCTACTGTTGTGGTAAGAGTTTTCAGAACTGTACTTTCTTAATTTGTAATATGTTCTTTTATTTCCTTGACTGTAGAAGGCATCCTGACGTGTGTGAAGTCTAAGTAATTGAAAAGTAGCTTGTGGCTGAAATGCAGTTTAACCAATTTAAGTAGTTGCGATTGGAGTTTACCTTACCCCAAGATGTAGTAGCCTTGAAGTTAATTGTATTAAGTTTAGAGGCTCCGTGAGCAAAGCTCTCTTGCCTGGGAGGATATTGGATGACTCCTATCCACTCCATCCCATAATTTACTTTTTTCAAAAAAATTTTTTTTTTTTTTTTTTAATACAGTAATGCAGTGTTTTGACAAAATATCTGTCTACCATGGAAACAATCTCAAATTGTTTGGCTTTACTAGGTTAGCAGTTGCCTGTGTTATGTTTCAGGCAGCAGTTTTTCATGCGTGTTTCAGAATTATCATACCATTTGTACAAGAGATGTAGGTAGGCTAAGGTATTGATCTGTGTAATGCAACCATTTCCCTACCTAATAAATATTTTGGTTTCAAATCTTTGTTCACAATTAGTCTGCATCATCTTAACCACACACACACACACACACACACACACACACACACACACACACACACACACACACACACACACACACACAATATTTGCCTTATGGCTATCCCACATATTCTTAAATTCCTCCACTGATTTTTATACTTTGCTTAAAAAATTGAGTCATTTACACTTTCTGAGAAAACACATGTTCTTGCACTGCCCTGAGCAGTTTCATGACTGCTAAAATGGTGTTACTTTGTTCTTTTATATATATTTAGGAATTTATTTTTTTCTGAAAACACTTCAGGGATTTGGCGTATTCCAAAAAAGCAGCATCCTTAAGTTTTCATCATACCCTGCTTCCTTTATTCATAGTTATACACATTTATTTTATTTATTTCCTTTTGCTTATTTGGGTAATCTGTATGAGGCAAAGCTCACTTTCAGGGAAGCCTGGAGTGAAAAACTCCACATGGGCTAGAAATTAAGTACTTAGGAAAATTAAATGTATACATAAAAACTGTTTGAAATTATGTTGATAAATATGCTTTAACAGCAACTTGCAAGCTTGCTGGTCTTATCTTACTGCTTTTTTCCATTGGTGTGCATATTATTTATATGGCTTAACATGGCAGGAGTGATAAAAGGACAGTATTAGTAACATGTTGGATGTTTATCATACACAGATGTTCATCGTGTTTCACTGTTGCAGTCATTACTCTTGGGTTATCCTGCTGGCAGGCTACCCGCAGTTGGCCAGAATTCCAAAGACTAGGTCCGGCGTCGGTTGCTGTCCCCTCTTCCCTGACGTCTGCGCCAGGGGTATAAAAAATGCAGCCGACTCCATTTTCTTCAGTCTTTCTTGCCGCGCGGTGCCCGAAACAAAAGCAGTTTGAAAGTGCCGGTCGGCCGACTCCTGAGATTTTCAAATCTAATTTCAGAACCAAAGTCTTCATTAAAGCTAAGTACCCCGTTGGGGAAACTTTTTTTTCTTGCTCCAGACTGATGTCAGAAAAAGTTAACAATTGTATTTCTTGTGGGAAGCAAATACCTCATAAGGATTTTCACTCTTACTGTATTCCTTGCCTAGGCCCTGATCACAACATTGCTGTCTGTTTTGTGCTAGATTCAACCAACGCACTATCAAGCGTCAGTTCAATTTTGCATTTCATTACTTTGGCCGAAGATTTAATTATATAATGCCGGCGGAACAGCCAACAACCGGAGTTTACAAAAACGCAAGGGCAAGGATAGGCATCAGAGGTCCAAAACCGACGACGAAGCCTCTTCTAGGCCAGTCGCCGGTTCGCCAGTTCTCAGTGAGGAGCTTTTGCAGCCCCTGGCGCCTGCTACCGACTCCCACGTGGAGCCGACTGGGCCTCTGGAAACTCAAGGTATTGGACTCTCGGAAATCAATCCCTCTGATGGGTCTGGAGCCGCTGAGCAGGCATCGGCTTCTGAGGGTGTCTTCAGACCTACACAGTTATATGTTAAGCCATCCTCCGCTTCAAAGACAAAGACTAAAGCAGCTCTAAAGACAAAGAAACAAGTACAGCGTTCTGCTACTCAGACTTCATGCCTAAAAATCAGATGCTCAAAATGGCCGAAGACCTAATTACTTTGATCAGAGACTCCCATCCCCCTCCTGATAAGAGGCCTAGGCAAGAGACAGAGTATGATTCTTCTGATCAGGTATATATTTCCTCTGATTCCTCTTCTGAACAGGATTACTCCATGCTTCCCTATGAGGATTCTGATGCTGAAGAATCCATTCCTTCAGCCTCTCCTCCTGAGGACTATTATTTTGGGGAAACACTGCATACTATGAGGGAGCATTTCCACTGGGAGAGCCAAGAATATTCTGAGTCTAAGAAAAGGCTCAGACTTCCTGCTTCTTCCTCAGCACAGACCCCTGGCCATTCCACCTGTTGTGTAGACATTGTAGATGATGTATTTTCAGAGTCCGGACTGTCCCCTGACTCTTTACCCCCTGCACCTGCTAAGCCAGACAGATACTGCAGGGTCCCGGATTCTCATAAATTCCTATATAAAAACCCCGCTGCTGACCCAGAAACTATATCTCAGGGTCCCAAGGGGGTTAAGGCTTCCACTGCAAAAAAACCCTGTCCCCTCTGATAGGGATTCTAGGGCTCTAGACAGATGGGGGGGGGGGAAAGTATACACTTCTGCCACCCTGGCCGTAAGGGCTTTAAATTGTCAATTTCATATGCTTAAATATCAGCAATATTTAATGTCACTACTTAAACAGAAAATGTTGACAAATACTGAATGTTCAGAGAACAAGGAATTGCAGGATTTATTGCATGCAACTGAACAAGTGGGAAAGCATACTTTCCAGTGTGGTTATGATTCACTGGGGGCCTCTTGCAGGGCCGCAGTTACAGGTTCTGTTATTAGAAGGCATGCTTGGTTAAAGGAACAAAATCTGCCTGATCATGTTAAAGCAAAATTATTAGATGCACCATTACAGCGTGATACTTTGTTTGGTACTAAAGCAGAAGAAGTGTTGAAAAAATGGAGGATAAAGCAAAATCCATGCAGACAGTCAAGGATTTCTTACAGGTACAGCCACCCAGGTTTAGCAGGAACTGACCTTCTAAAAATTGGTCCTTTCCAGTCTCAGACAGACCACAAAGAGGCAGATACAGGCGTCCCAGAGGCAGATCTCAGCCCCAAGACTCATGCAGGCCTAAACAATGAGGTGGCTCCTACCTCCAAAAGCGGAGAAGACAAATCACAGCCTTACAGGAAGCAGTCCCAATGACTTTCCTCTACCAGTTCCAAATCGTTTTCTTTTGACAGCCCCCTTAGGGGGAAAACTAGCACTTTTTTCATCAAATTGGCAAATGGTTACCCAAGACAAATGGGTTCTGAACATAGTGTCCCAAGGCTGCAGGTTCCATTTTCACACTCTACCAAGGTCAAAGGGTATGTCAGACCCTGCCACACAATCAATGGGCAGATGCACAAAAACAAATTACAGCCCTCATGGACATGAGGGCCATTCAGCAAGTACAGCAACATGAGCAGGGGCAAGGATTTTACTCCAGACTTTTCCTAGTACCCAAGAAGGACAAAACCTGGAGACCAATTCTGGATCTGTCTATACTAAATATGTTTCTGGAAGTTCCAAAATTCAAGATGTTGACTCTACAGCAGCTACTGCCCATGCTGGGCAAGAGGGCTTGGCTAGTAACTTTGGACCTAAAAGAGGCATACCTGCATGTCCCATTCAGACAATCTTGCAGAAGATACCTCAGATTCATAGCTGGCTCAATGCATTACCAATTCTCTGCACTGCCCTTTGGCTTATCTACTGCGCCCAGGGTCTTTACAAAATGCATGGCACCAGTAATTGCGTTTTGCAGACAAAAAGGAATCCAAATATATCCCTACTTGGACGACTGCCTAATTCAAGCAGAGAACAAAGACGCTCTTCTAAAGCATCTGGCGTTTGTAAAAAGATTACTGATTGGTCTGGGGTACACAGTAAATGAAAAGAAATCAAAACTAGTCCCCTCTCAAGAGATAATATTCCTGGGTGCAAGCTTAAATACAACTGCCCAGATGGCTTATCTCACGCCAGACAAGCAAAAACAACTGACTACTTACTTCAAGCAAATGGCAACAAAAACCCACTTATCTGCAAGGAAAATCCTGTAGGCCTTGGGTTTCATGACATCCTGCATTCTACTAATTCCATATGCCAAACTGCATATGAGAAAACTACAATGGTATTTGAAAAGTGTTTGGACTCAGCATTGCCACAGCCTGGAGACAGTAATTGCACTCATTCCCTGCCTACAACAGGAGTTTCGATGGTGGGCAGAAGCCTGTCACCACAACAAGTGTCTGCCATTCAGTTTACCCACAGCCAGACAGACAATGACAATGGACGCTTCAGATTATGCCTGGGGGCCCCATATTGCAGGAAAATGTATTCAGGGCACATGGCCTACAAACCAGATGTATCTTCACATCAATCAAAAAGAGATGTTAGCTGTTCAAAATGCCCTGACAGCTTTCAAGGACTTGCTTCATCCAGGACAATTACTGATAAAGACAGACAACACTACGGTCATGTGGTACATAAACAAGCAGGGAGGTACTCATTCCTACCCCTTCTGCAGACAAGCAATGATATAATGGGACACAGCTTTGGCCTTTCAAGTTCACCTGCAAGCACAATTCCTGCGAGGAAAAACAAATACTCTGGCAGACAAACTAAGCAGAAACCTCATGGATCCCCACGAATGGATACTGGATCCACAAGTCTTCAGGATGATAATAAGGAAATGGGGATGCCCAGACATAGATCTAAATTGCCTCCCCTCTCAACCGTCAATTGCAGAGATTTTGCACAAGGGTTTACCATAAGCAAGCATGGAAAGTGGACGCCCTATCGTTCAGCTGGAAAAATAACAGTATATGCTTTTCCCCCACTACCTCTCCTTCCCAGAGTACTCCTAAAGGTCAGACAAGAGAAGCCAAAAATGATTCTGATTGCACCAAACTGGCCACGCCAGCACTGGTACCCAATCCTAAAGAGCTTGTCTCAAGATTCAGCATGGATATTGCTTCAAACGTCCCACTTGCTGACCCAACAAAACAATCCGATCCTGCACAGCCAACTCAGGACCTTAAATCTGGCAGCATGGCAGATAATGTAGCCATTCAGAGCACTCCTCTTTCAAAAGCTGTTATGGATGTTATCTTGGAGGCCAGGAGGCCCAGTACCAGAAAATCTTATGCAGAAAAATGGAAGAGATTCTGTGCTTGGAACCAGGAACAAGGCATTGACACGTCTGAACCAAACATTCCTCAGATTTTGCAATACCTGACTGAGATGCTGAACAAAGGCCTTTCTTTCTCATCAATTAAGATTCATGCCTCTGCCATTTCTGCACATTACAATACGGAACCACCTATCTTTTCTCATCCTTTAATAAGGCAGTACCTCAGAGAGGCCAAAAACATTAGACCTCCAAGGAGAGAAAAAACTCACACTGCCTCCTTTCGAGCCAGTATCAACAGCGGATATTAAATTCTTATCCTGGAAAACAGCTCTGCTCCTAGCCATAACCCCTGCAAGGTGAGTCTCGGAGTTACAAGCACTCGGGGCTGTGGAACCTTTCATCATTTTTCATCCAGACCGTGTTTCTTTGAGGACAAACCCTACATTTATTTCTAAGGTGGTGTCCAGTGTAGCCCTCAATCAAACCATTCACTTGCCTACCTTTTACCCAAATCCACAGAACAAGGGTGAGAAAATTCTGCATTCTTTGGACATGCACAGGCAGTTACGCTTCTACTTGGACAGAACTAAAGCTTTCAGAACGACTTAGCAACTTTTAGTGTCATATGCTGCAGGATCACAAGGAAAGGCTATCTCAAAACAGACCATTTCTAAATGGATAGGCCATTGCATCCATTTCTGCTATTCTCAACATGGCAAATCAGTGCCTAAGGGCATTAGGCCTCATTCCACCAGAGCAGCAGCCACTTCAGCAGCCTTCCTCAGAGGAGTACCAACCAAAGAAATCTTAGAGGCTGCAACTTGGAGTTCAGTGCACACCTTTACAAAGCACTACCACTTGCCTCTCTAAGTCCAGAGCAGGCTTTGCCACTGCAGTTCTGCAGGGCCTCATAGCCTCTCCTAATCCTATTTAGCCCAGCCACCTTTCTTCAGCTTTGGGATTCAACCCAAGAGTAATGACTGCAACAGTGAAACACGATGAACGTAGTACAGTTGTGTACCTACCATAAATATAGATGTTCAAGTGTATTCACTGTTGCAGTCCAGGTTACCCACCCACCATCCCCCTTCTCTTTGCTGGGACTTATCTGCACTTCTCTATCCTATACAACCTTTTTGGTGTATTTGCTTGTAGATGAAGGAAATTTTATTTTTGTGTATGCATTTCTTATTGATATATTTTTCAGCCTACCTATTTGGGGCACCTGACATCTGGGGCAAGAAAAACTGAAGAAAATGGCATCGGCTGCATCTTTTATACCCCTGGTGCACTGACGTCAGGGAAGAGGCGACAGCAACCGACGCCGGACCTAGACTTTGGAATTCTGGCCGACTGTGGGTAGCCTGCCAGCAGGATAACCCAAGAATAATGACTGCAACAGTGAATACACTCTAACATCTACAGTTATGGTAGGTACACAACTGTACTTTTGGCAGTATCAATTCTCGGGTCTTCCAGATGTGCAGAAGTCTGAGGATTTCCTGAATACCAGAGTCTTTTCACCATCCCCCAGTCAGAGATCATCAGTGTGGACCAGCATCTGAACATTGGGGTATAAATGGGGATCAGTGTCCAGCACCATTTTCAATTTTTTTCTTGCCATGTAGTCCGATGCTCTACACTGTGTTTCTGTGTGTCATCAGTCTAGTCTGCTAGAATTACCAGAGGTTCCAGATGCCTCAGTTAAGTACTCCATTGGGTACCTTTTTTTTACTCTGGTACAACCCCTCCAGAGGTCAGCATGCCTCAGGCCCCTACCTCAGTCTGACACCAGATTAATATCTACTGGGTCTGAAGTCACTGAGCCGGCTACGACTTCTGACATCCAAGTACTGGTGACCTCAAATGAGGACTGCATCTACTTGGTTATTGATAGGGAGGATTTCCTTAGGAACCCGATTGAGGTTATATTTGCTCACCTGTGACTTGAGACCTTCACATCTCCTAGGCACTGGTCACCCAAACCCAAGAAGCTATCAGGTTTGCCAGATGGCCAGTCACCATTGGCTACTGCGGTCAAAGCACGTTACCAGTGTGTTTCTGCTTTAGTTTTTAAGATTTTTTTGTTAACCTGGTAAGTGTCCATTTTCAAGTGGTGGCTTAAGAGCTATTTAAGTGCAAGGCATCTAATTTTTATGAACGTTTTCACCTTGCCAGTACCCACCCTAGATCATATCTCCTTATCTCCTTTTTTGAGGGGATCTAGGCCAGTCAAGCCAGGACTGAATTTTGAATTCCTATCCAATCATCCAGTTCCTGTTTGAAGGAAGATAATGTATCACATGGCACTTAATTGGCAGAGAGAGTCTATTCTAGAGGTAGGGAAGGTGCTATATATGAACCTGTTTCTCCACTGCATTTCTTTTATCTGCTGTTCGCTGTGGCTGATCTGTTGTTTGATGCAGATGGGAAGGGGAAACCAAGACTAGTTATCTGTAAGTGGGGGATATTCCTCAGATTTTAGTTGAAGAGGAAATACCCAGTTCTGTAATGGAAGTCCATCAGAGCTCAGATCCTCTGCTTTTTAGCCAAATGCTCCAACAAAGAAAAAGCAAACTAAGCATCGCCCCTTCCTTTAGGGAGAAATCTGCAAAAAGAATGTCAAGACTTTATTTAGGAGTTCTTTAAAGCCCTTATGTCTTTGAAGCTGCCTCAGTGTTTTCAAGCTGCACCTGCTGCTGTACCTCCTCCTCCTACCTCACTTAGAAATTAGGGGAATCTTCCTCTGAGGGGGAAGATCAGTATTCAGATGAGGATTCTCTTGGTCTTTACACATCAATCCCCTTGGCTTTCACACATATCAGTCCCCTTGGCTTTAACTTGTGGTGAAGATGCCTTTTTTCATGACTCTCCCCTGCAGGTGCTCTTTCAAGAGATGCAGTCAGAATGATGCAAAATTTCATAGCTGAGTACTAAGGAAACTGCCTAGAAGGGCCATTTCAAGCTTTGGCAGCAACCTGACATCAGAATCAAAGGCTGTACCTTGGTTCTGTGAGGTGAAGACCTTATCCATTATGGCAGACCTACCCATCCCCTGACTTCAAATGGGAAGGCACCAAGATCACTGATTCTCAACACAGATAATTATGCTCTTTTGGGCATGGTAGTCCTAAACCCTCTTGCTATTCCCCCTGTTCTGATAGAGTAATGAAAGGCAACGGTACAAAGTGCAAAAGAAAAAAGAAAGATGTATGCCTTGCAGTGCATTTTTAAAACAACAGTGCAATGTGATAGAATTCTGTGGTGAGATAAGACTGAAATAAAGGAGCTAAAATTATATTTAGTTGCAAGGAAAAATGAGTGTATAATGTAGTGTGAAAAAAAGGAGTACTCTACAGTATGTAAACTATTGGAAAACAGCTGAAATGCAGGTTGGGAGGCTGACAGTAGGAAACCGAGTATGGTGAGTGACAAAGGAAAGAAAATAAAGTAAAAGTAAGTAGAAAACACTGAGGGGAAAAAAAGAAAAGAAAGTATTAATTTAGAGACAGTGAGAGTTCTAGATGAGAGGAGGAAGAGAATGAAGCATGGTAATGTGTATAAGGATGTCTTGTGAAAAGAGCAGAGTAGAATGTTTTGGAAAGTTGAATTCACATGATGTATGACCTTTTGTATTAGTAGCTTGTGAGTTTTAACAATTAAATTGGGTTAAGCTAAGTTGGTTTAACAAGAAGATTAACAAGAGCATGACCTTGTACTCAACAAGCAGTGCTTTAAGTTTTAAATGAGTTTAGACTGCTGAATTGTTTCATAGAGAGAGAGAATGGAGTTGCATGTGTTTGAAAAGCAATTTGAAAAAAGTGAGTTAACCTGCTGTTATAGGATTTAGAATTGGTAAGCAAAGGTACCTTTCATCTATGTTCCCTATCTGGGGGAGTTGTCAATGCTATGCCATAGTTAGACAGTAAACATTCTGTTCAAACTCTGCTTAATTTAACCTTTCAGGTGGCGAGATACTCCAGCTGCATTTAAGATGCTCTGGATAAACGGTTGCTGTTTAGATGTGCAACTGTAGATCTATTTAAGACCTGACAAGATAAGAGAAAGGTTTTTTGCAAGATGTGAAGCAGATTTTCTTTTCCCAGAGGAATGGTCCAGTTAAGAGGCCCTTTTATCAGAAGAGAACAAAAGCAACCTGAAAAAGGCAAAAGGGCTATTTATTTATTTAACATTTGTCTACTGGGAAAGTCCAACTGGGACAGAGTCTATTTTTCAGTGGAGGCCTAGGGAGAAAAGCCCCAGACACATGTCTTTGGAATGTAGGAAACCAGAGCACCCGGAGGAAACCCACGTGAACGCAGTCAAACTGGGAACTTCTTGCTGTGAGATGAATATGCTAATCGCTGCACCACTGTGCCACCCATTTCAGGACAAATCAGAAGAGGATAACAAGGGTTCTAAGTTTTCATTTCCAGATAAATCTGCATACTTACTACTATTCCCCCTTTATTGCCTTTCCTTCATCCTGATTTACCAATTCCAAAGACTCTGTCTTTCTGTTCTGGCCTGGAGGGAAGTCACTACAGACAAGTGAGTTAATTCTGTTGTTGAAAAGGGTACAGAATGTCTTAAAAGTCTCGTACTCCTTTCTTTGGAATCTCTCAACCTCCTCAAAATGAGTTGCCTCTAGATGTTCATCATATTGATCACTGATGCAGTAGCTTAAGCTATATGGGTTATACCGTGCATAGGATACAACAGCCAGCCAGCTTCCAAAGCTTTAGGTCACCTTCCATACATCCATATCATTAACTCGTTACATTCTAGTAACGCTTCCAGGTGCATGTGGTTAACTCCTACTGACGCCTGTAGGTGTTAAATATTGCTTGTTCATATTTACATCGGTAATTCCAAAACCATGCTATGTACAAGGTTTTAAAAGATTTCATCTTAAAGCTTCCACAATGGCAAACTCAACTGCATTGATATTTGACCTCTGCCTAATGCAGGTAAATAGATACTAACTGTTGTTTTTATGTTATTAATTACTATAGATATAATTTTCTCATTTTTATAAATATCTCAACAACCAAATAATACAAACACACCTTAGCTCATATGAAAACTCTCTGCTAGATGAATAAATTGCTGCTGACAGTATGTGTGTAAATTGAGTGGTTGCTAAGATATTCTAAGTTGTTTACAACAGATTACAAGTATAATGGTTATTTATTGTCACTTATAAAGTTAAGACATAGAACCTGAAGAATACTGCCAATATAAAATAGTTTGTGTTGAAGTTTGCCATTTATACTGCTTTCATAACCTCTATGGCTCCAGAGATATGAACATTTGTTTGAAATGTGAGGACCTAATTTGATTCTGTTAAAAAGCTTAGGCTCTGCCCATTAGAAGTTAGAGTGCAAACTTCCTGAGCTCCATTGGAGTGAATGAGTTAAACAGCTCAAGCTGAACTGAGTAAAAAACTGGTTTGGGCACCATAACCTCCATAGCTTTCCTGCCACCGAAGAGCGCACTCCTGTTGGGCTTTCGATGATAAATGGTCTGCTAACACTGTTCCATTGCTGGGCAGATTAGTTCCCTTTGGGGAGAAAACCTTCCACATCATTTGGTGTTGTAACTACCTTTCTAAATAAGACAACTATTTTAAAGCTATGAAAACATATTTTCATCGACTGTCACATTACTTTTTATGTACTTTTAAACAGGAGCACATTTTTTTTTTACTTTTGTGGTAAAAAAAGTTGTTAAACTACTTTGTGGAGAAACTGTATTTGTTTTACTTATGGGGCCGGTGAAAGTGTTTGCAGTGCTTTTTTGTTATATACTTTTTTGGGAGGAAAAGTGAGTTTTGTGCAACCTTTCTGTTTTACAGACTATTTCTGCTCAGCTTCCCCAAGAAAGAACCACAAGTTTTTGGACTGACCATGGAACAAACTACCAGTCCTTTGGTCAGACCTTCTTCCTACCACAAAAAGAAAGAGTTTAACAAAGCATCCTTTGCCACCACAGTAGGCTAGTAATTTACCTCATTTGCAGGAGGGTGAGACTGCTGTGAGCAAAGCTAGCTCCTCAGACCACTCATCTTTTTCCCCGGATTCCTTTGGTGTTGTCCATATAACACTATGGACCAAGGATTAGTCATGTCCTCTGTGGCTGTTGAGGTCCTCTTGGTGGGCAGGGGAAAGCCGCTCTTGTTGGTTTTGTGAATGTGTCCTCCTCCATAGCCAGAATGTTGTGCCCATCCATGGGGAAGCTGTTGCTGGTAATAATTGGTCTGTCTACCCCAACTTTTATATTACAAATAAAAAGAAAACTCAGGTCCGTTTCTCTAGATGGGAGTAATTTATTAGGCTTGGCTCAAGGTTTCGTACAGGCTATTGACTCTTATAAAAGAAAAAGGAGTTGCTGTTTCCTGAAGAGGTTCAAAGATATTGAATCTGTAGGGGAATGTGATGGGACAGATGCAGGTTTTTCTTCTCAAAATTTTGATTCAAATTCTGAGGAGAGTATAGTATCTCTCTGTGAGGGCCTTTTTCTCTGGGAATCTTTCTGTAATGTGTCAGTGTTTTCAGTGAGATAAAACTGAAGTTTCTCAGTTCCTCAGAAAATACTGAGTTGTTACAGTTGGATTTTCCAGAACCCAGTGTTGTCAGCATTGGAAGATGGGCTTGTCACAGTCTGTGGTTTATCTGACATCCAGCTTGCTTCTCCTGAGAAAACAGATGAAAGACCGAGAAACTTTGTACATTCTAAGTTTCCATTCACTAACCCAGACATGACCCAGCAGCCATACCTTTACTTAAACCAGCTGCTGCCAAATATTTTGATCTAATGTCTTTTTTTGTCCCTCAATAATACAGGCCTTTGAATCCAAGTCTGGTCGGTGTTGGGCCACTATCAAGCATTGGATTTAGTGCTCAGGCTCCTTCCCTTACCCATAATCCCCCTGTGTTGACCAAGCTTCCTCAGATCTTGTCTGCTGCCACAGGCATAGGACTGATCCGTTGGTGCTTGGGTGCATAACAGATAAGTGTACTTTAAATAACTTTTAAATAATCATTTGATAAAGTGTGTTAACGTATTTTTCTTTTATTACTTATTTTCTTTTACTATTCCTATTGGTTGCGTCTCCCTTCCCTAAGCTTTTCCCTTGTCATTTGCCTAAGGCTTTGCCCCCCCCCCCACGCACAAAATGATTTGTTTTTCATAGTAGCTTTAGTTTACCTCTATATGCAAAAAGAAGTGTCTCTCTTTCTTTTGTCTCTTGTTCTCCCCTTTCTAAGGATATCACACAAACCATCAGGGTTTAAGAAGTGTGTGGCTTATGCCCATAAATTGCCCAATTTTGATGCACATAAGTGTGCCAATTGTCTAGGCCTGTCATGTGTAGACACCGCTTGCTCCATTTGTGAGGCTGTCAGTCAAAAGGCCATTGTGGAGCACCAAAATAACCTTGCTTTGAAGGCGCTTCTCCCAACCCCTGTGGGAGAAATTTATACCTTCAGTTTCATCAAAGTCTTCTGTAAAGAAACCAGCTGAAAAATCTAGGAAGAATGTGATGCCCCCACTCTGGGACAGTAATCAAGGAGCCTGAATCCACACTGCTGGCACTGGAGAGGGATGTTCACTTGGAACAAAAATGGATACAGCCAGTATTTTCAGATGCAGCTCTCTGCATCAAGCACAATTTCCCTTAAGAGCACACAGGGAACACACTCAGTCCTGGATCTGGATTTATTTATCTGTCTCCCTCCAGGTCCCCAATAAGACTCCCCACTGACACAGCTATAGAGTTGAGACCTCAGCCGAGTGTCCAAGTTCTGCAGCACCCTCTCTGTGAAGTCAGTGCTTTGTGTCCCTGCGGCAAACAGCTGACACACATTCTTTGAGATTTGGTTTTGAGACACGCGTGTGCGTGCACACGCACACACACATGCGCACGCACACGCACACACACACACACACACACACACACACACACACACACACACACACACACACACACACAGGAAAGCTTGGCACAGATTTATTAGTTATGCCCCCTTCTGCCCAGACTATAAGGTAGTTACACCACCACCAGACACTCCAAAGCTAGCTACTCTAAGGCTCTTGCAATGATACCCACTTGTAGATGGTAGTTTCACCAACAGCAAGGCTTTCGGGAGTGGCCAAAGCTGTCATCAAACATATGTAAGCACTCTCAGAGATTAAAATCTTCTCTAAAAGACCAGTCACAATGAAAAGCTTAAATAGATTGAATAATAAGAAAATACTAAATTTATCTTTACAGTAAACACCAGAGTTTCAATCACAGGAAATATTAAAATAACAGACAAACAGATTCACACACATACAGAAAAACAGTACTTAACTAATCTCACTATATTTTCCTGACTGATCTAAAGAATTGATATTCCCTGGTCACTTACTAGAACAGGAAGATGAAGTAGATGAGGGGTCCTTCTATGTCCTGTCCCAAAAACATGGATCCTGGACATTATAGACAAAGGCTACAGATTCCACTTTCACACCCTTCCACAAATGAGAGGCATGCCAAACCTGCCACACAATCAAAGGGCAGAGGCACAAAAACAAATTTCAGATCTCATGGACATGAAAGCTATTCAAGAGGTACCTGCACAAGAATAGGGTCAAGGTTTTTATTCCAGACTATTCCTGGTACCAAGGAAGGGCAAAGATTGGAGACCTATTTTGGACCTATCCATCCTAAACACATACTTACTGCACCAAAGTTCAAGATGCTCACATTACAGCAGCTTCTTCCCATGCTGGGCAAGGAGTCTTGGCTGGTAACATTGGACCTCAAGGAGGCATACCTGCATGTCCCAATCAGACAAGATTGCAGAAGATACCTCAGATTTCTTGCAGGTTCATCCCATTATCAATTCTCTGCATTACCCTTTGGCTTATCTACTGTGCCCAGAGTGTTCACGAAATGCCTGGCATCAGTAATTGCCTTCTGCAGACTTCAAGGGATACAAATATACCCATATCTGGACGACTGCCTGATCCAAGCGGACAGCAAACACACTCTTCTGAAACACCTGGCATTTGTAATAATGTTGTTGAAATCTCTGGGATACACAGTCAACAAAAAGAAGTCAAGACTAATACCCTCTCAAACAATAATTTTCCTGGGTGCCAGCTTGGATACAAACACCCAGATGGCTTACCTCACGCCAGAGAAACAAGGGCAATTAACTCAATACTTCAGAAAACTGGCAGCCTTCACCAGGCTGACTGCAAGGAAAATCCTGCAGGCTCTGGGATTCATGGCATCTTGCATCCTGCTAATCCCATGTGCAAAGCTGCATATGAGGAACCTTCAATGGTACCTAAAAAACTTATGGTCTCAACACAGCCTCAGTTTGGAAGCAATCATACCACTGATTCCATGTCTTCAAAAGGAATTTCTGTGGTGGGCTCAAGCATGCCAAAGAAACATAGGTCTCCCATTCTGCAAGCCTCAAGCAAATCAAGTCATCACAACAGACGCCTCTGACTACGCCTGGGGGGCGCACATGACAGATCGGTGCACTCAGGGCAAATGGTCACAAAAAGAAAAACACCTACATATCAATCAAAAGGAAATGCTAGCAGTAATAAATGCTATTATGGCTTTCAAAGACCTACTGCATCCAGGACAACTATTGATAAGAACAGACAGCACCACAGTGATGTGGTACATAAACAAACAGGGAGGAACTCATTCATTTCCCCTGTGCAGACTAGCCATGTCCCTTTGGAACACGGCTCTGGAATTGCAAATCCAACTTCAAGCACAATTCCTGCCAGGGAAGGAAAACACACTGGCAGACAACCTGAGCAGAAATATGACAGATCCACATGAATGGAAGTTGCATCCTCAAGTTTTCACAATGATCATTCAAGCATGGGGAAGGCCAGACATAGATCTCTTTGCCACCCACAGAAATTACCAATTGACAAAATTCTGCTCAAGGACCATTCATCCACAGGCCTGGGAAGTGGACGCACTCTCTTTCAGTTGAACAACAATGACAGTTTATGCCTTTCCACCTCTTCCACTACTGGCCAAAGTTCTATTAAAAGCCAGAGCAGACAGACCAAAGATGATTCTCATTGCTCCAGACTGGCCAAGACAACACTGGTACCCACTCCTGAGGAGCCTGACGCATTCCCCACCATGGAACCTGCCTCTAATGCCTCTTCTACTGACTCAGCACAACTTCAAAACTCTTCACAGTCAGCTGAAAACACTCAATCTAGCCGCATGTAGGATTCCTTAAATTCACAGCAGACCCTACTCTCCAAGGAGGTGCAGGATGTCATTTTGGAGGTCAGAAGGCCTTCCACTAGAAAAGCCTACTCCGCAAAATGGAAACGGTTTTGTGTCTGGGATCAGAAAAAGGGTCAGAATCCTGGAATACTGAATTTACCTCAAATACTACAGTACCTAGCCGAGCTGCTAGGCAGTGGACTTTCATTCTCCTCCATCAAAATCCATGCCTCAGCCATTTCTGCAGAGTACAACACTGATCCCCCTTTATTCTCTCTCCCTCTCTTAAGGCAGTTCCTCAGAGGGGCTAAGAATATAAAACTCTCAAGGAAGCAACCAGTACCTGCTTGGGACCTCAATTTCATTCTAGAAAAACTAACCCTGCCTCCTTTTGAGCCAGCTGCTTCAACAGATCTGCAATATTTGTCATGGAAAACAGCCTTCCTTCTAGCTATCACCTCAGCACGCATGGTTTCAGAACTACAAACCCTCATGGCTGTGCAGCCTTTCATCATTTTCCATCAGGACAGAGTTTCCTTACGAATCAATCCTTCATTTATGCCAAAGGTAGTATCCAGGGTAGCCTTGAATCAGGCTATCCACTTACCTACCTTTTACCTTAATCCACAAAACAAAGGGGAGAGGTTACTGCATTCCTTGGACATTCACAGACAGCTCCGTTATTATTTGGACAGAACAAAGCCTTTCAGAAAATCAGAGCAACTCTGTGTCCTATGCTACAGGTGCTCAAGGGAAGCCTATTTCCAAACAGACAATCTCAAAATGGATAGCCCACTGCATACGCTTTTGTTACTCTTTTCATGGTAAAACTGTACCTACAGGCATCAGATCTCGCTCCACGAGGGCCACAGCTACCTCTGCAGCTTTCCTCAGGGGGGTTCCTACCAAAGATATTTTGGAAGCAGCCACTTGGAGTTCTGTACATACTTTCTCCAAGCACTATCATCTACCATTATACTCCAAAACTAGAGCGGGCTTTGCCACTGCAGTCTTGCAGGGCATCCTGGCTCCACTTAGTGCCTACCATTCCTTTATTAGCTTTGGGATTCTACCCATCTGTTATGACTGCAGCTGTATGCACGATGAACATAGTACAGTTTTGTACCTACCATAAATGTAGATGTTCGAGTGCTAATACTGCTGTAGTCCAGGTTTCCCTCCCTTCTTCCCCTCTTGGGACAGGCCTTATGGCTACCACCTCCTCATACAACCTCATTGGGGTATTTTTTTATGGTGTATTTGCTTGCAACTACTGTTTTTTGATTATGTTGCATTTGCTTTATTACATAAATTTATGTTTTGCCTTCCTTCTGGGGGCACCTGACATCTGGGGCAAGAAAAACTGAAGAAAATGGCGTCGGCTGGTTCTTTTAAACCCCCTGTCGCACTGACGTCAGGGAAGAAGCGACGACAACCGACGCCGGACCTAGACTTTGGAATTCGGCCGACCGAGGACCCGCCTGATGGCAGGAGAACCCATCTGTTATGTCTGCAGCTGTATTAGCACTCGAACATCTATATTTATGGTAGGTACAAAACTGTACTTTACTTCCTATGCTAGGCAAAAATGCCTGGTTGGCAACTCTAGATTTAAAAGAAGCTTGCCTGTATGCCCCAATCAGGGAATCTTGTAGAAGATACCTATGCGTCAAAGCAGGCTACTCGCATTATCAGTTCTCTGCACTGCCCTTTGGCTTGTCTACTGCGCCCAGGGTGTTCACAAAGTGCCTGGCTCCAGTAATTGCATTTTGCAGGCAAAGAAATATTAAAATATATCCATACCTGGACGATTGTCTAATTCAGGCAGAAAACCAGGCCATACTTCTAAATCATCTGGCGTTTGTAAAAAGGGTTTTAACTTGTCTAGGGTACACCATAAATGAAAAGAAATCATAACTGGTACCCTCTCAACAGATTACATTCCTGGGTGCAAGCTTGAATACAATTGCCCAGATGGTTTTCCTCACACCAGAAAAGCAAATTCATTTGGTAACTTACTTCAAACAAGTGGCCACAAAAACCCTGCTATCTGCAAGACAAATACTGCAAGCCTTGGGGTTCATGGCCTCCTCCATTCTTCAAATTCCGTATACAAGACTGCATATTAGGAAACTTCAGTGGTACTTAAAAAAAAAAGTCTATGGAGTCAACATTGTCACAGCCTGGAAACAATGATTCCTATCATACCTTGCCTATGCCTGGAGTTCCTATGGTGGGCAGAGGCCTGCCACCAAAACAAGGGACTGCCATTCACACTACCCCCTGCTGCCCAAACCCTAACTACAGACACATCAGACTATGCATGGGGGCCTCAACTTTTAAGGGAAGTGCATTCAGAGCAAAAAGAACCCAAATTAAATGCACCTACATATCAGTCAAAAAGAAATGTTAGCTGTGCAGAATGTTCTGACATCCTTCAAGGACTACATTCTTCCAGGACAACTAATGGTAAAGAAGGGCAACACTACGGTTATGTGGTACATAAACAAGCAGAGGGGTACACATTCCTACCCCTTCTGTAGACTAGCCATGGCATTGTGGAACATGGCCTTGAGCTACCAAGTGCACCTACAAGCTCAATTCCTGCCAGGAAAATTAAATACATTGGCAGATGGACTAAGCAGAAATCTCATGGACCCACACGAGTGGAGACTGGAACCACGGATTTTCAACATGTTGACAAGAAATGGGGGGAGCCCAGACATAGATCTATTTGCCTCCCCCACGGAACTACCAGTTGGACAAATTTTGCACAAGGACTCACCACAAAAAAGCCTGGAAAGTGGATGCTCTGT
Source organism: Protopterus annectens (assembly GCF_019279795.1). Taxonomy (NCBI): domain Eukaryota; kingdom Metazoa; phylum Chordata; order Ceratodontiformes; family Protopteridae; genus Protopterus; species Protopterus annectens. The sequence continues at coordinate 1,833,256,465 of NC_056726.1, forward strand.
CCTTCAGCTGGAAAAACCTATCAGTCTATGCCTTTCCCCCTCTGCCTCTACTCTGCAAAGTTCTGTTAAAAGTCAAACAGGACAAACCAAGATTGATTTTGATTGCTCCAGACTGGCCACACCAACACTGGTACCCCCTCCTGCGCAGTGTGTCACAAATATCTCCATGGCACCTGCCTCAGACACCTTCCTTACTGTCTCAGCAAGAGAACCAGATTTTGCACCCTCAGCTCCCAACATTGAACCTTGCAGCTTGGCTAATCACTTAAATTCACCCTTGGCATCCCTCAGCAAACCTCTGATGGATATCGTCTTGGAGGCGAGAAGGCCTAGTACTAGAAAATCTTATGCTGACAAATGGAAAAGATTCTGCGCTTGGAATCCATCTCAAGGAATGAGCACAGCAGCGCCCAATTTACCTCAGATTTTACAATACTTAACTGAGATGCTTCACGAGGGCCTGACTTTTTCCTCCATTAAAATCCATGCCTCAGACATTTCAGCTCATTATAACACAGAACCTCCCCTCTTCTCTCATCCTCTGCTCAAGCAGTACCTCACAGGGGCCAAAAACTTGAGACCACCCAGGAGAGCTCCAACCCCTGCCTAGAACCTTAACTTTGTATTGGAGAAACTCACTCTACCTCCTTTCGAGCCAGCTGCTACTGCAGACTTAAAATTTCTTTCTTGGGAAACCGCCTTCCTTCTAGCAATCACTTCAGCTAGAAGGATATCTGAGTTACAGGCCCTTATGGCAGTGGAGCCTTTCATCATCTTTCATGCGGACCAGGTGTCACTCGGGACCAATCCATCCTTCATGCCCAAAGTGGTATCCAGTGTGGCTCTTAGTCAGTCCATTCATTTGCCAACTTTCTTTCCCAATCCACAGAACAAAGGGTAACGGATTCTGCATTCATTGGATGTGCACATACAACTTAGATTCTACTTGGACAGGACTAAAACTCAAAGAAAATCTGAACAACAGTTGGTAGCATTTGCTGCAGGGGCAGAGGGAAAGGCTATTTCAAAACAAACCATTTCTAAATGGATAAGCCATTGCATTCATTTCTGCTATAAGCACCATGGAAAACCTATCCCCCAGTGGATCAAATCTCATTCCACCATGGCTGCATCTACTTCTGCAGCCTTTCTCAGAGGTGTTCCTACCAGGGATATTCTAGAAGCTGCTACCTGGAGTTCAGTTCATACTTTCACCAAGCATTATCATTTACCAATTTTCTCTAAATCCAGAGCTGGCTTTGCCACTGCTGTCTTGCAGGGCCTTATAGCTGGTCTTAATGCTGTATGAATCCATCCTCCCAACCATGGCTTTGGGCATCTACCCAAATATAATGACTGCAACAGTGAAACACTAAGAACATAGTACAGTTGTGTACACTTACCATAAATGTAGATGTTCGAGTGTATTCACTGTTGCAGTCTTGGTTACCCTCCCACCAGCCCCCTGTTTCGCTCTGACTATACCTCTGCTTTCTGTTACTATGCTTAAAAGCCTTTTTGGTGTATTTGCTTTTGGTTGGAGATATATTTTTTTGTTTCAAATTTTATTTGCTCCCCATTCGGGGGGCACCTGACATCTGGGGCAAGAAAGACTGAGGTAATGACGTCAGCTGCATGTTTTATACCCCTTACAACCTAACGTCATGGAAGAAGGGACAGCAACCGACGCAAGACCCAAGACTTTGTTAATCAGGCCTACTGAGGGCAACCTGCCAGCAGATTACCCAAATGTAATGACTGCAACAGTGAATAATACTCTTAACATCTACATTTATGGTAAGTGTACACAACTGTACTTTCCCGGGGTCCGTGGTGGCTCCCCCCTTGTGGAGTGGGATAACCATCACTGTGCGCCATTCAGCGGGCACAAAGCCTGAGGTGAGGCTATGATTGAACATGGTACGTAGATGGGGTGCCAGTTCGTTCTGTAGTTCATGTAGAACGCAGCCTGGGATGTTGTCTGTTCCCATGGATGCTGTGTTCTTGGCTTTGGAGAGTGTGGTTTTTACCTGTGCAGCTGTGATTACAGGAACTTTGCATTCTTCCGGTGTAGAGATGGGACCTTTAGGTTTTTATTCAGGGCTCTTCCTAGTCCCAAGAAAAGAAGGAACCTGGAGACCTAGCCTAGATTTCTCAAGGCTAAACAAATTATGTGCCAACATTTAGGATGCTTACTCTACAGAAGTTTTTGCCCTTGATTTTTCAGGACCCCTCCATGGTTACAGTTGACCTAAAGGATGCCTACCTTCACGTACCTATAGCTCTCAGCCACAGAAAATACTTATCATTCAGTCTTACACTCCCACTTCCAGTTTTGTGCTCTGCCATATGGACTCTGTACCACCCCAGGAATGTTCACAAATTGCTTGGTTCCCCTAATAGGACATTGCAGAATACTGGGGGTGCACATCTGTCCCTACCTAGAAGACTAACTCATCCAAGGAAGGTCCACTTCAGAGACCCTAGATGCCCTCCAGATGTCTGCAGACTGCTTCCAAAAGGTGGGTCTCGCGTTGAATGTATAGAAGTATCTTGATAAATCCCCAAACAAGGATCCTGTTTCTGAGAGCCATAATGGAGTCCATCCAATAGATGGCAGTCTTCCCTCAAGACAAGATGGTCTTTCTCAGAGTACTTGAACCACTTGCTTACAAAACAACCTATCTTGACCATAGAGTTCTTAAAGATACTAGGGTACATGGTTTCATGTATCCTAATTGTCCCTTTAGCAAAAACTTCACATGAGGAAGATCCAGTAGTTTCTCAGTTTCTGGGAGCAACACTCCCAGCCCTTAGAAACCCTTTTTCCCTTGCTTGATGCCTCAAGAACAAGCTTGTATAGTGAAAATCCACCAAGAAAACAACACAGGAGCAACCTTCACTCTGTGTTAGACATACAAGTCCATCACCACAGACAGCTCAGATGTAGCTTGGGAAGCCCACTTATTTCCAATGATGGTGCAGAGCATTTGGTCCCCATAACAGACAGTTGCATATCATTATGAATAAAATTCTGTCAGTTTTCTTAGCCATGAAAGCTCTCTGACAGCTCTCGAATCCAGGAACTCTGCAAATTTGGACAGTTAATACCACCGTCATGTAGTACATAAATGGGGGGGACCTTGTCTTATTGTGCAGCCTTACCAGATAGGTCTGGATGCCGGCCCAGGACTTTGGGATCACTCTCATTGCATCGTACATACTAGGCCACAGCAATATTCTGGCACATTCCATGAGCAGGGACTTACTAGACCCAAGCAAATGGTCGTTGAAAAGGGAAGTGTTCCTAGAACTGTCTGTACTGTGGGGAATCCTATCTCTTGACCTTTTTGCCTCTCCCCAAAATGAGCAACTTCTGAGATTCTTCTCCAAAACCCAACAGCAGGGAGTCTAGAAGATGTATGCTTTCTCCTTCCTATGGAGCCAGAAATTCCTGTACATGTTTTCCCCATTACCTTTGATTCCAAGTGTACTAATCAAGACCAGGACCAACAGACAGTTTGATTCTGTTGGCCCTTTCTGGCCCAGACAATATTGGTTATCTCTATTCCTCACCCTCAGCAAGGGAGGTTTCGTATGCTCCTGAAGGACACTGACTACCTCAGCCAAATCAGAAGATCAGTTTTCCACCCAACCTGACATCTCTCAGTTTGGCTGCTGGAGGATTGGGCCATGGCACCCACCTTGATGCCTTATTCAGAGAAGGTGCTGTCTATTCTTAAAGAGGCAGGAAAGTTGAACACCAGGAAGTCCTACATAACAGAATGGAAAATATTCTCCATATGATATCAAGGCCAACAGACTATTCCAGCTCAAGCAGACTTTCATTCAGAATTGCTTTACCTGTCTCTACTGTTTGAACGGGGTCTTCCTTACTCCAGCATAAAGGTTCATACTTCAGCAATTTCATCTTGCTTACAGACTACTACTCGACCACTTTTCTCTTACCAACACTTAAGTGTTCTTAGAGGGGTGATGCACTTAAGACTTGGAGGGACCCATCCGTGCATGGGACTTGCATTATATTTTGGAAAAGCTAACTCTACTGCCCTTCAAGCACTTCTGCCCCCCTCAAGATGCTCATGTGGAAGGGCACCTTCTGTATAGCTGTCATCTCAGCTAGATGAGTCTCTGAACTGCAGCCTTTCATGAGTACAGAGCCCTTCACTGTCTTCCACAAAGAACTAACACTTCATTTGTACCGGTGGTGGTTTTTGAACTCCGCCTTAACCAGGATATCCATCTGTCAGTTTTCTTCCCAAATCCACAGAACAAAGTGGAAAAATTCCTCCACCTTGTGGATGTCTGTAGATAGATCAGGTACTACCCAGACAGAATAACTATGGACAGCACAGACCATTTGTTGATATTTTTGAGATGGAAGACAAGGCAGGCAGGTGTCAAAGCGCATACCATCTCAAAATGGATTGTAAACTGCATCAGATTCTGTTACACACACCATGGAAAGCCTTTACCTGTCCACATTAGAGCCCATTCCACCAGGCATGGGGCAACTATCACTGCCGTTCTCAAACGAGTGCCCATTCAATCCTTAAGGCAGCCACCTGGAGTTCTTTTCACGCCTTCACAAAACATTACAGCTTTGGTCAGGCATCCAGGGCCAGGGCAAGGTTGGCTTCGGCCATTCTATAAAATGTTTCGTAAAAACACTACTGTATCTTCTTCGCCCTCGGAGCAGCTATAGGAGTCTTTCCAAGGATTTAGTACTGCAGCACTGACGACGAACAACATAGTATAGTTGTGTTCCACTTAACATAATTGTAGATGTTAGAGTAGATCAGTGTTGCAGTAAATATCTCTCCCTCCTACCCCTCATCTGAGGTGGGACCTAGTCTCCTGCTGCTATTTTTGGCTCATCCCAATCTTCTCCCTTTGTTTCTATCCTTTTGCATTCAGTACCAAGACCAGACAGTTGGGGAGGTTGTACTGGCCTCTGGCATCAAACTGCTTTCCTGGACAGAAAGTCATGAATATGGCACTGACTGATACAGTTCTTCTACCCTGACATCTGGATGTCTGTCACAAAACATCTCTTTGGGTTGATGCTAAGACTTTGGAAATTGGGCCAGCCACACGTTTCTGCACAGCAGGAAGTCTCACGGACTAATATTGCAACATTGATCTACTCTAAACATCTACAATTACGGTAAGTGGGACACAACTGTACGTTCTTTGCTCTGTTCCCCAGGAGGGGGAGTCACTAAGGGGTACTTTGACCCATGATAGGCCCCCAGGTCTTCTTTTTACCTTCCCTCTTACTCCTTTGATTCCAAAATTTTTACAGAAAGCATTTCTGAAGAAGATCACCATCATCCTCATTGTCCCATACTGGCCTCAACAAGTATGGTTTCCATTCCTCTGGCCTCCTGTAGTACACCTTCCCTGGGTGCTGGGTTCTTCTCCAGATTTACTCTCATTCATCAGGGTCTCCTCACCCAGGCATTCAATCCCTGACGTTGACTGCATGATTCTTACAGTTCCAGTGATAGCTAGACAGTCTAGGTTTTCAGCGTATGTTGTTCATATACTGAATTTATAAAAGTAATTGGAAAAGATTCTGTGTCTGGGCAGCTGAAAACTACCTTGATCCCTTGTTGGTTCCTGTTCCAGCAGTCTTGGAATTTCTTCACTGTCTTTTTCAAAATGGAGCCATCCATTCCACTATCAAAGTACAGTCTTCCACACTGGTGAGAATCAGATGCCCACTATATCCTTAAGACTAGCTAAAGCTTTCCTTAGACTAATTTTTCTATTATGTCTCCAGCTTAGAGAGACAGTTCCTCTTTGGGATATTACAGTTTTAATGAAAGCCTTAACTATCCGTCCTTATAAACTTGTTGACAAAGTTGATGGAAAACTTTGTTTTTTCTTGCTGTTATTTCTGCTAAGATAATTTCTGAGCTCCATACCTTGCCTGCAAATTTTCTCTACTTGGTCTTGAAGCCAACCCTTCTTTATTTTCCAAAGGTGGCTTCTGAATCATCTGTCAACCAATCCATAGATCTTCCTTTGTTTTTCCCAAATTTTTCAGGCAAATATACATTGCACTTTCTGGATGTACACGGTCAGTTGCAATTTTATTTACATCAGACAAAAGCCTTCAGGAAAACTGATAAGATGCTCTTCGTGTTTCACTGTTTCAGTCATTACACTTGGGTTATCCTGCTGGCAGGCTACCCTTAGTCGGCCTGAATTCCAAAGTCTAGGTCCGGTGTCGGTTGCTGTCGCCTCTTCCCTGACGTCAGTGCACCAGGGGTATAAAAGATGCAGCCGACGCCATTTTCTTTGGTCTTTCTTGCCGCGCAGTGCCCGAAGCATAAGCAGTTTGCAAGTGCCGGTCAGCCGACTCCTGAGATTTTCGTGTTCGAGTTTCAGATCCAAAGTCTTCATTAAAAGCTAAGTACCCAGTTAGGGAAACTTTTTCTTGCTCCAGACCGATGTCTGAAAATAATAATTGTATTTCTAGTGGGAAGCAAATACCTCATAAGGACTTTCATTCTCACTGTATTCCTTGCCAAGGCCCTGACCACGATGTTGCTAGGTGTCGGTTTAGTGCTAGATTTAACCAGCGCACTATTAAGTGTCTGTACGATTTTGCATTACACTATTTTGGCAGAAGATTTAATTATACGATGTCGTTGGATAGTCTCACGACTGCCGGAATTCACAAGAAACGCAAAGAAAAGGACAGGCATCCGAGGTCCAAAACCGACGACGAGGCTTCTTCTAAGCCAGTCGCTAGTTCGCCGGTTCTCAGTGAGGCACCTTCGCAGCCCCTGACGCCCGCTACTTTAGACCCGCAGGCCACTACCGACTCCCACTTGGAGTCGACTAGGCCGCTGGAAGCTCAGAGTATTCGACCTTCGGAGACTATTCCCTCAGATGGGTCCGGAGCCGCTGAGCAGGTATCTGCTTCTGAGGGTGTTTTCAGACCTACTCCATTATACATTAAAACGACTTCAGCTTCAAAGGCAAAGACTAAAGCACCTTTAAAGACAAAGAAACAAGTACAACAGCCTCATGGACAGGCCTCCATGCCCAAAAAACAGATGCTCAAAATGATCGAAGACTTAATTACTTTGATCAGGGGTTCCCATCCCCCTCCTGATAAAAGGCCTAGGCAAGAGACAGAATATGAATCTTTAGATCAGGTTTCCATTTCATCTGATTCCTCTTCTGATCAGGAATACTCTCTTTCTCCCTATGAGGATTCTGATGCTGAAGAATCTATCCCTTCAGCCTCTCCTCCTGAGGATTACTCTTTTGGGGAAACTTTGCATACCATGAGGGAGGATTTCCGCTGGGAGAGTCAAGATTTCTTCCTTTTATTACCACAACACAGGCCCCTAGCTATTCCACCTGTGTTAGACATTGTAGATGTTGTATTTTCAGAGTCCAGTCTGACCCCTGACTCCTCACCTCCAGCTCCTGTTAAGCCAGACAGGTACTACAGGGTTCCTGACGCTCATAAATTCCTTTTCAAAAGCCCTGCTGCTGACCCAGAAACTATCTCTCGGGGGCCCAAAGGGGTCAAGGCTTCCACTGCAAAAAACCCTACCCCCTCTGACTGGAATTCTAGGGCATTGGACAAATGGGGAAAAAAGATTTACACTTCTGCTACCTTGGCTATAAGGGCTTTAAATTGTCAGTTTCATATGCTCAAATATCAGCAATATATTGTGTCACTGCTTAAATGGAAAATGTTGATAAATTCTGAATGTGCAGAAAACGAAGAAGTGCAGGATTTATTTGCATGCAGCTGAACAAGTTGGAAAGCATACTTTGCAATGTGGTTTTGATTCTTTGGAGGACTCCTGCAGGGCTGCTGTTACGGGTTCTGTCATTAGGAAGCATGCTTGGTTAAAGGAACAAAATCTGCCTGATCATGTCAAAGCAAAATTATTAGATGCTCCATTACAGCATGATACCTTGTTTGGTGTTAAATCTGAAGAGGTGTTAAAGAAAATGGAGGACAAAGCTAAATCTATGTAAATGGTTAAAGAATTCTTACAGGTACAGCCTCCAAGATTTAGGAGACACTGGCCTACAAAGAATTGGTCCTTTCCAGTGTCAGACAGGCCACAAATGGGCAGATACAGACGCCCAAGAGGCAGATCCCAGCCCCAAGGCTCCTACAGGTCTAAACAATGGGGTGCTTCTACCTCCAAAAGTAGAGAAGACAAATCACAGCCATACAGGAAACAGTCCCAATGACTTCCCCCTGCCTGCTCCAAGCACTTATCTTCTGGCAGCACCTTTAGGGGGGAAAACTAGCACTTTTTTCACAAAATTGGCACATAATAACCCAGGATAAATGGGTACTAGACATAGTGTCACAAGGCTACAAGTTTCACTTCCATACCCTGCTGAGGACAAACGTTTGGCAAGACTGGCCAAAACATCAATGAGCAGAGGAACAAAAGCAAGTCTCATCCCTCATGGACATGAGGGCCATTCAACAAGTACCAGAGCAAGAGCAGGGACGAGGATTTTATTCAAGACTGTTCTTGGTACCAAGAAGGGACAAGACCTGGAGACCAGTACTGGACCTGTCTATCCTAAACACATATCTGGATATACCAAAATTCAAAATGTTGACTCTACAGCAACTTCTGCCCATGCTGGGCAAGAAGGCTTGGCTTGTGACTTTTAGACATAAAAGAGGCATACCTGCATGTCCCTATCAGACAAACATGCAGAAGATACCTCAGATTCAAAGCTGGCTCAATGCACTACCAATTCTCTGCACTGCCCTTTGGCTTATGTACTGCGCCCAGGGTCTTCGCAAAGTGCCTGGCACCAGTAATTGCATTCTGCAGACAAAAAGGAATACAAATATATCCGTACTTGGACGACTGCCTCATTCAAGCAGAGAACAAGGACATTCTACTACAGCATCTGGTATTTGTAAAGAGATTTCTAACAGGCCTAGGGTACATAGTCAACGAAAAGAAATCAAAACTAGTACCCTCTCAAGAGATAATATTCCTGGGTGCAACCTTAAATACAACTGCCCATATGGCTTATCTCATGCCAGACAAACAAAGGCAACTGACTACCTATTTCAACCTGTTGGCAACAAAGGCCCAGTTATCTGCAAGAAAAATTCTGCAGGCTTTGGGCTTCATGGCATCCTGCATTCTACTAATTCCATATGCAAGACTGCATATGAGGAAACTTCAGTGGTACCTAAAAAGTGTTTGGACTCAACATTGCCACAGCCTGGAAACAATAATTACCCTCATTCCCTGCCTGCAACAGGAGTTTCGATGGTGGGTGAAGGCTTGTCACCAGAACAGGGGACAGCCATTTACCTTACCCCCAGCCAGGCAGACATTAACAACGGATACATCAGATTATGCCTGGGGAGCCCACATGGCAGGAAGATGTATTCAAGGCACATGGTCCGCAAAGCAAATGTATCTACATATCAATCAAAAAGAGATGCTAGCTGTTCAGAATGCCCTGACAGCCTTCAAGGACCTACTTCATCTGGGACAACTACTGATCAAGACAGACAGCACCACGGTCATGTGGTATATAAACGAGCAGGGAGGCACTCATTCTTTACCCTCTTTGGAGACTAGCCATGACTTTGTGGAACACAGCATTGACTTACCAAGTACATCTGCAGGCACAATTCCTGCCAGGAAAGATAAATACTCTGGCAGACGAACCAAGCAGAAACCTCATGGATCCCCACGAGTGGAAATTGGATCCACAAGTCTTTAGCATGATAACAAGGAAATGGGAATGCCTGGATATAGATCTATTTGCCTCTCCTCATAACTACCAAATAAAGATTCTGCACAAGGACTTATTACAGACAAGCATGGAAAGTGGACGCATTATCTTTCAGCTGGAAAAGCTTTAGCAGTATATGCCTTTCCTCCTCTGCCTCTCCTCCCCAAAGTACTCCTAAAGGTCAGACAAGAGAAGCCAAAGATGATACTGATTGCGCCAGACTGGCCCCGCCAGTACTGGTATCTAATCCTAAGGAACTTGTCTCAATGCCTGGCCTGGACCTTGCCTCAAATACCTCATCTACTATCACAACAAAACAATCAGATCCTGCACAGCCAACTAAAGACCTTAAATCTGGCAGCATGGCGGATAATATAGTCATACAAAACGCCCCTCTCACTAAAGCTGTGATAGATGTCATTTTGGAGGCTAGAAAGCCTAGTACCAGAAAATCTTATGCTGCAAAATGAAAGAGATTCTTTGCTTGGAATCAGGCACAAGGAATTGACACAGCTGATCCAAATATTCCTCAGATTCTGCAATACTTAACTGAGATGCTGGACAAAGGCCTATCCTTTTCAGCAATTAAAATTCATGCCTCTGCCATTTCGGCACATTGCAATACAGAGCCACCAATCTTTTCTTATCCTTTATTAAGGCAGTACCTCAGAGGAGCCAAAAACTTAAGGCCTCCAAGGAGATCACCAATACCAGCATGGGACCTTAATTATGTCTTGGAAAAACTCACCCTGCCTCCTTTTGAGCCAGCCGCTACAGCTGATATAAAGTTTTTATCTTGGAAAACAGCTCTGCTCCTAGCAATAACCTCTGCAAGACGAGTCTCAGAGCTACAGGCACTCATGGCTGTGGAACCCTTTATCATTTTTTATCCAAACAGGGTTTCTCTGAGGACAAACCCAACATTTATGCCTAAGGTAGTGTCCAGTGTGGCCCTTAACCAAACTATTCATCTGCCTACTTTTTATCCAAACCCACAGAATAAGGGGGAGAGAATTCTACATTCTTTGGACATAGACAGTTACGCTTCTACTTGAACAGAACCAAAGCTTTCAGGAAGACAGAGCAACTAATAGTGGCATATGCTGCAGGATCTCAAGGAAAGGCTATCTCAAAGCAGACTGTTTCAAAGTGGATAGGCCATTGCATTCATTTCTGCTATTCACAACATAGCAAGCCAGTGCCTAAGGGCATTAGGCCACATTCAACCAGAGCAGCAGCCACTTCAGCAGCCTTCCTCAGGGGAGTACCAACCAAAGACATTTTAGAGGCTGCTACCTGGAGTTCAAGTGCACACCTTTACAAAGCACCATCATTTAACCACTCTACTCTAAATCCAGGGCAGGCTTTACCACTGCAGCTCTGCAGGGCCTTCTGGCCGCTCTTAATGCTACTTAGCTCCAGCCTCCCAACCATAGATTTGGGATTCAACCCAAGTGTAATGACTGCAACAGTGAAACACGAAGAACATAGTACAATTGTCTACACTTACCATAAATTTAGATGTTCGAGTGTATTCACTGTTGCAGTCCAGGTTACCCAGCCACCATCCCCCATATCTTTGCTGGAACTTATCTGCACTTTTCTAAATCTATACAACCTATGTGGTGTATTTGCTTGTAGATGATGGTATAATATATTTTGATGCATGCATTTTTTTATTGGCATATTTTTAGCCTATCCATTTGGGGGCACCTGACATCTGGGGCAAGAAAAACTGAAGAAAATGGAGTCGGCTGCATCTTTTATACCCCTGACGCATTGACATCAGGGAAGAGGCGACAGCAACCGACACATGACCTAGACTTTGGAATTCAGGCCGACTGAGGGTAGCCTGCCAGCAGGATAACCCAAGTGTAATAGGTTCATAGGTTTATACTAGGCTATCTGCCCTAAGGCATTTATAAGCCTAGCCCAAAGTTTTGTGGCTTACGCCACCCCTTATGTTAAAAAATACTGTGCCCATTAGTTTGTTGTGCCTCTGTCCAGCAGTGACACAGAGATGATTCCCGGGGTAAACCTACGATCTCCCATCCACCGGTCAAGATTTCTCTTGAACAGAGCCAGCGAGGTGCTCTGCCTCACATGGACCGGGATTTTATTCCACAGCATAGGGAGTCTCTGGGTGACAAATCTATCCCTCCAGCATATCCTATTTATATCCGTGCTAAGGTTTAAGTTGCTTGCTCCTAGTGGATCTGGTAGATTTGGATTTTTTGAGGTGGAGCATGTCCATTAATTCCGGGTTGGACATGGCCTTGTATGTCAGGCACAGGTCACCTCTGAGCAGGCGGTATGCGACTGAATAGAGCTGGAGTTTCTTGAGTCTGGCAGAATATGACAGATTTTGGAGTCCCTTTATCCTTTTGGTGAGGAACTTTTGGGGTCTCTCCAATTGCTGCAGGTGTCGGGTGAGATACATCCCGAATGGGGCATTGTACTCGATCATTGGTCTGATAAGTGAAGAGTACAGGGGAACAATGACCTCACTTGATCTGGATGTGAATCCCTTCATGATCAGGTGGGCAATGTAGAAGGTCTTTCTAACCACTTTAGCAATGTGAGTGTCAAAAGAAAGGCCACTGTCAACCTGGGTCCCCAGGTCCCTGATAACCTCTTCTGTGCTTAATGGATTGCCACCTATATGGTAGCTTGGGGTTACCTTGTTTTTTTCCGAAGGGTATGACTATACATTTTTTGGCATTTAACTTCAGGCCATGGCTCTGGCACCAGCTATCAGTTTCCGTGAGACCCCTCTGAAGGATATCTGTGTCCGATGTACTTTCCACTATGGCGCCCAGTTTGCAGTCATCTGCAAACTTTGTCAGCCATAGTCCTCCTATGTTTGCCTGTACTTCTGAGAAGTAGATGCCGAACAACAGGGGGCCAAGGACTGAGCCCTGTGGGACACCACTTGTGACTGGCTTGGAGTCTGACATGGCGCCAGCAACTCTAACCCTGTGGGTTCTGTCCTTTAGCCAGTTTGCAACCCATCTTGTGACATATAGGTTTACATTTAAGCTGGTAAGTTTCTCTATAATACCCAAGTGGGGTATTGTGTCGAAAACTTTTGCAAGGTCAAGGTAGGCTGTATGGACTGCCTTTCCATCATCAATGGCCTTGGTGACTGTTTCGAAGAAGTCGACCAAGTTCAAAAGGCATGATCTGCCCTTGACAAAGCCAAACTGGGTTGGGTCCAATGTCTGCAAGTCCCCTATGTCTTTGTTTATGAGTTCCATTATGATCCTCTCCATAGCTTTGCAGACCAGGCTTGTTAAGCTTATGGGGCGGTTATTACCAGGGTCTGTAGAGGCACCAACTTTGTGGAGTGGGACCACAGTTGCCGTACGCCACTCCTTGGGCACGTATCCTGTGGTAAGGCTAAGATTAAACAGCTGCCTAATATGCGGGTTTAGTTCCTCGTTGAGTTCATGTAGCACACAGCCGGGGACACCATCCGGTCCCATTGATGCTGTGTTTTTAGCTTTAGAGAGAGCAGCTTTCACCTGCGCATTTGAGATGTCTGGGAGGCTACACTCCGCTGGGATAGTTATCTCTCCTTTGGGGGGGGGGGGTGAAGTTTGCACTGAACCTGTCTGCCAGTATGTTGGCAATGTCTGTGGGGTCAGTGATTTTTGTATCATTTTGGACTAATTCTGCGCATATCTGGGAGTTTCCACCCAGGTTTCTAACATAGCTGAAGAAGGCCTTATGATTGTCTTTTGAATCTATTGCAATTTTTCTCTCAAAGTTGGCCTTGGATGATTTTATGAGTGCTCGTATTTTTTTACTAATAATGATCAAGGGTGTCTTCTCTTTTATGGATTTTGCTCTATCATGTAACAGCTTTCTCCTCTTATTGTAAAGTTTGTTTATGGCTATGGTCCACCAGACTGGACGTTTGCCCTTGGTGGAAAGAGTCTTGGTTTTATTAGGGATTGCCTGATCCATGCAGTCCTGGAGGTGTTCGTAGAAGGCATTTGTAAGGGCTTCCGCAGCTTGGGTTGTGGTTTCCACTGGCTCGGGGACCTTGAAGGATACCACACCAGTCTTGAGTAGTGTGAAGTTTGCTTTAGAGAAGTTCTTCACTGTGGTCTTTTTTGTTTGGGGTGGGGCGGGGATGTGGATTTCCAGTGAGATAAGTTTGTGATCTGATCTCACCAATGAGGGATATACTTCCAGTGTGGAGCATTTTGTCCCCATGTTTGTGATGATGAGATCTAGTGTATTTTCTCCTCTTGTGGGAACGGTGACTAGTTATTCCATGGCATTTGAATTTATGAACTCCAGGAACCTTTGGGCTAGAAAGTTGGGGCTTGAGTAATGTTCCCAGTCTATATTCGGGTAGTTGAAGTCACCCAATATAATGGTGTTTGGAGATACATTTATACCCTCCAGTGTCTTCAGGAAGGCTGTGTGGGGTTCCTGAGTTTGAGAGGGTGGCCTGTAGCATGCTACAAATTGTAGAGCAGTTTTGCCTATGGTTAATTGCACTTGGATGGTTTCCGATGCTTCGTGCGTTGCCACCAACCTGGAGTTGTGGGTATCCTTGATGAATATGGATACACCCCCTCCTTTTGTGGTGTGGTACGGGTTTTGGGGCCGGAACGCATGATATGAGGTAAAACCTAATAGTGCCGGGGTGCTCTCAGGAGCCTTGAACCAGGTTTCAGTCACAGCACAGACATCGATGTTCTCCATACTGAGAAGGGCCTCGAGTGCGTGCATTTTGAGATTTAGACTTCTGGCATTGAGCAGCATTACCCTTAGTTTCTTCCCATTTTTTTTTTCTGGGGTGGTAGGTTTAGAATTTGAGCCTTGCCTAAAAAAGGCACTATGGGGGTGGCAAGAGCCTTAGCCAATATCCGGAATCCCAGAGGTGACCGGTGCAAGCTGTCCCTTGCGAAGCAGTGTGGCTTGTCAAGCATGTCATCCCAGGCAGACAGACAATGGATCCCCTTTGAATGACACCAGAAATTAAGCCAATTGTTAAAGCTGATCATCTTTTCTCTATGTTGTGGCATCATTCTTGAAGGAAGGATACTGCTCAGGGTCAGGGTCATACCTGCCTGCGCTACATAATCAGAGAGCTCCTCTATGTCTCTTTTCATGTAGTCCAGGGAGGTACGTCTCAGGTCGTTCACACCAGCATGGACAATGACTGTGTCATATTTGTACTTGCTGTGGAGTGACCCAAGTGCTTGTGTTATGTGGCGGATTCTAGCGCCCGATAGGCAGCTTACTGTTACCCTCTCCTTGTTCAGCCTGGTGAGTGGGACGTCAGTGTGTCTGACTATGGAGTCACCTATGACAAGTATGTTTGGTGTTGTATTTGGCCTTAAGGGCTGTGACTGCTTTGCACACTGATTTTGTGGTTTATGTGTTGCCTGTGGTGTGTCATGAGGTGGCAGTTGCTTGGATGTCTGCTTTGGAGGCCTCTGCTGTTTAGGTAAATTTTTGCTCAGAGCCTCTGAGTATGACTTTGTGTGTTTGTGTTTGATTCATTGTTGTGATAGCTTTATGTGAGACTGGTTTTGTGGTGTGTGTAGTTGCCTTCTCCTCCTGTCTGGTCTTGCAACAGTGAATACACTCGAACATCTACATTTATGGTAGGTGTACACAACTGTACTTTGGTTGTGTATTACTCCCCTGTCAAAATGGGATAGGGGGTATCCAAAGTCACTCTTTCCTGTTGGCTGTCTGAATGTATATATTATGTTTACAAAGCAGAGAGTTTATCACTGCCTACACCCACAAAAGCCCATTCTTCTAGATGTGTAGCTTTGTTGACAGCCTTCTTTTCCAGAGTACCACTTAATGACATCTGTACAGCCGTTACCTGGTCCAAGGTCCATAACTTCATTTCACATTTTAAATTAAGCATACACTTCAGATCAAGAGCCTCCTTTGGTTCAGCTGTGCACTGGAATGACCTTCCATAAGACCACCAAGGTGTTGACATTAGCTGGACACTCTGTCTCGTATGTTTAGGAATTGATGGAAAAGGCACCATCAGATATGAAAGTTATTTATTCATAATAACAATAGATCTGTGTTGTCTGTTTCCGTCCCTCCTCAACTTCCCACCTTCATTCCCCCCCTTTCCTTGAATTATATGGTATTTGACATTTTAACTCCTGGACTGCTCTGGCTGACTTACCATTGGTTCCTAGAGTTTTCTTATCAAAACTGTGTGTATTGGCTGACTTTACTTTTAGGAAAGATGCAGTGTACTTGCCATTTTTTTCCTTGCAAGCAAACTGTATCTGAGGTAGCTGGGTCAACACTGGGGAAATTATGGGAAAGGAGAGGAGTCTGATCATCAGATCCAAAGCTTTCAAGTGGCCGAAGTCTGATTTGATTAGGATCCAGAGACCCGTAAGTTGATGGACCAAAATAGACAAAACAGATCTGTCGTTATGGTGAGTATACAACTTTTAATTATAATTCTCCTTCTGATAAGGATAGTAAAGCTTATTGATAAGTTTGGGAAAAGTGTATGCTTCTGCAGCTTTGATTTTTAGAATTTTGAATTGTCAGGCTCCTATGTTAAAGTTTCTGACTAATTGTGAATGTTTTAGTTAAGTTTTAGCCACAGTATTCTGTTGTGAGGAAGCATCTGCTTTGTGTGGTTTAGTTTCTTCATTACTTAGGTCACCACTCATTATTTTAAGGGCATTTCCAACTCTGTAGATACTGCAGGCTGGGCTGTTCCAGTGTCTTGAAGTTTGCCTGGCTGCATTTTCAGAACCTCACAGCATATTTAAAAATGAGGTTTTAAATTCTCATTTGGATAGACATTTAGATCCAGTGTTGTTCATTTTCATCTGACCCAATGAATGGGACTCTGATCTGACTTTGATCCGGCCTTGGCACCTCAAACCTTTGGATCCCAGGCTGCGACTCTTCCCCTACCTGTAACATTCTCAAATTACCTCCAATCTCGTTTGCCACTTCAGTGGAACAATCACAGAGGTTCTGATCTCCATGTTGGGGTAAGCGTTTTTCTAGTTCACTTTCCTAGAGATTTACCGTATTTAAAACTCTGTTTTATTATTAGTTGTTGCTTTGTATTTCCTTCCATATTTTGTACACATTATCCCCAAAATAAATTGTATAATTTTTAATTGGGTACAATTTGTAGGCCTTGTTAAGAGTTGGCTATTTAGAGCAGTTTTTATAGTAGCTTTTTGCATTTGCTGCCTTTTCTTAGTTTACAGTGGTTGACTTGTACTTTTTACTGCAGTTCCTCCTATATAGACAAACAAATGGTCGATGAGAGCTTTAAAAAGTGTGCTAAATGTGGCCACTAAATTCGCCTACAAGACCCCATTCCCTTTGCTTGTACTGTCTGGGAACAGCTCATCTAGACACCAAATGTGATACTTATGGTGCTTCTGGCCACAAAGCCTTTCAGAGCAGAAAGGGTAAATTGATATTAAAGGGTCTTCTTCCTGCTTTGTCAACAAAGCCTGCATCTTCATATCCAAAGGACAAAGAAAAAGAAAAGCTTCAAAGCCAAAGGACTGTGCTACTGAAAGTAAGACTCCTGAAAAAGGCATTGAGAGACCCAGAAAACTCTCTGTGGATGCCACAGCTCCATGGGTCTGGTGCCAAAAATTCTGAAGTCTTCGGCTCTGAAGCCACTGATCCTTTCACCATTGCTATCTCAACTTTTCTATCTGGAGCCGAGCATCCCTGGACTTCATTTTCCAGTTTTGCAAAATTGATCCAGGGCATCCTCAGTTGCTTCTTCCAGATCTGCCTGTTCTTCAAGGAGCCTCACTGTAGCCAGAATGAAGCAGAGATTCCTTCAGACACGCACAGTTGTGGGTCCTCCCGACTCCATTCCTTCTGGTAGAATTGGGAACATTACCATCGACCACCCCCTTTGACTCTTGCAGGTTGAACCTTTGGAACTGAAGCTCTTGGATCAGAGTATTACTGGAGTGCCAATGCTGATGGTGCCTTCCACTTTGGCTGTGACTATTACCCAGTCTCTCTCAACTCCAACTTTGTCTGAGTGAGACGAGAGTTGGAGCTGAAGCTTTGGGCTGATATTTGAGGGAATCTGTCAACTCAGAAACTGTTAGAGCTGTCCCTTCTTTTTTGGGCTTCGACTTGAGACAGCTCAGCTCTGATGACATCCTCTGAGACAGATGGGAGCTTTGGGATCGATCTCTGCTCTACTCATTAGAGATGCTTCCTCTGCTCCCATTTACTCCATGGCTTTCGAGGTGTTCCAGTGGGTCTAGTCAGTGTTGAGAGAAGAGGTGCCTCCACCTTATTCAGATCCTACCCAGCCTGAAATGTATTCTACTCTGGAGTCTGCTCTGATTTTTTTTGACGGGGACAACTAGCTTCCAAGAGTTGTGGGAAAGTTCTGTCCTTGAGCTCCAAGTCTGATTCAGACCTGTCACCAGATGTCACATATTGACTGGTGCATAGAAAATATACTTGCAAATGGAAGCATTTGGATTCTTTGGAATCCAGCATAGAAGGCAGATTTGGATGAAGGAGAGGACTCCCAAAGATCACCATTTGGAGATGTCTCTTTTTGGCAAGATCCTAGAATTAGTGAAACAGAGAGGGGGATGGTCCACAGATATGAATTTTCCCAGAAGAATCCATGTTCCTGGGGGCTTTTGGAGCTGGGTCTTATACTACCTGTGTGTATTCTTCTCCTGATGTTTTTATTGACTTGGTCGTACAACAGGTTTGTAAGGACCTTGATGTGTCAGAGACAATACCTAAGAAGTCAGACAAAAGACAGAACTCAGTAAAGACCCCCACCCCCCAATAGATGCCATGGTATTAGTGACAACCATGAAGAAAAAACTCTCCAAAGAGAGCTCCTCTGTCCATCCCCGTAACAGAGAATCCCGGGCTTCTGATTAGACTTGGAAAATGGACGTATGCTTTGACCATTTCCCTGAGAGGTCTGAACTACCTTGTCCACAATATTTTAGTTCCGAGAGAAGTGACCAAGGAGATCGGTAATTCTGTTTCAGGTAACTTGCGTGCAGATATCCAGAAGCCTGTGGAATCTCAGCTATCTGCCTTCTCTTTTATTTCTAATGTTTCTATGTGCCTGCTTTCAAATTGAACAGGCAGGGTAGCAGGTACCGGCATAGTCATACAGTGCCATACCTGGATGCTGTTGTGTGATTTTGCAGACTGCTTTAAGACTTCCTTCATTAACAGCCCCTTTGGTACCACCTTATCTGGTCCAATGCTCACCAGAAGTGAACAGAATGGTAAAATCCGTTTTGCTGTTGGAATGTACTTCTGTATTCCTCAAAGAACCTTCTCTTATATTCTGCGAGGAGGGAAGATGTGGTTTTGGAAATCGCAAGCTTCAAGCCAGGATGCTTCTTTGGAAAGACACCCCCCCCACCCACAGCAGAGGAGGGAGTCATTTTAATGGAAATCACCCTAGAGGCAGAGGTGGTGCACAAAACTAAGGTTTATGCAGGCCCTTTTCCAAAATATCCCTTCAATGCTCTGAAGGGTTGCCCAACTGCCACATTCTGTAGGCATTTGGGGGCACTTAACCCTACACCCTCAAACCTGGCAGACCATCATGTCTGATTCTTTGTTGTTAAGGATAATAACCGGTGTATATACAGTTCTATTTCTAACCATGTCCAATGCAAAATCCAGTATTCCCGTAGTGCCACCTAGTCAGTTGGAGTCCACAACAGCAGAAGTAGAAAGCTGTTAGAAAGAGAGTCATCCAGCAGGACCCACCAGACCAGACAGGATCTAGGATTACAGGATTAGTAAGACCCAAGGTGAATATTGGACCCAAGTCATTTAAACCACTATGTGATGTAGACAAAATTCCTGATGGTCACAATTCAGTCCATTGTACCTTTACTCAGGAAGGACAACTGGATGTGCTAAGTAGATTTCCAGGATGCCTGGTATGTAAAGATACAAAGACATTACAGGAGTTTTTTTCTGCATCAGGCAGGGAGCCAATCACTTTCGGTTAAGAGCTTTGCCTTTTGGACTCACCACAGCCCTCTGTTTGTTTACCTTTTGCATGGAGGCAGTGACAGCCTACCTCAGATTGCGCGTTTCCAGGTGTTCCTGTATTTAGCCAATTGGCTCCTAACCACTCCAACCAGGTACCCATTAATTCTCAATCAGGTCCTCTTAGTCCAGTTACTTCACAGCTTGGGATTACGGTCAGTCTACAGAAGAGCAACTTGACACCAACTCAATCCACAGAATTTATCAGATGCCACCTGGACACTACAACATAAATGGAGGATTCTGTCCATTCGGTAATCAGCATTCTGGTTCCTGTCCAACTTATCATCTCCAGCATGGCTAATTCTAAAATTTCTAGGGCTCATGGCGTCAGCCATCATCGTGGTTCATATGTCCAGATTTTATGTGAGGGTTCTTCAGTGGACCCTGTCAGTTCAGTAGACACAGCTTCACCCCCCCCCCGAATAATCCCAGTCAGGCTGACCTCAGTTTGCAGAACTCGCATAAATGGTGGATCACTTCCACAGACTTGGTAGCAGTTCATCTGTTCTTCCCACTTCCTCCTACAGCAGTAGTTACCACGGACACTTCCCTTTTATGGTGGGGACAGCACTGAGAGGGGAAGACTGTCCAAGGTACTTGTACACCTTTAGAGACCAACCTTCATATTACTCTACTGGAAATGAGCAGTCCTTTTTAGCGATGCAGACATTTTAAGACTCTCTCTTCCTTTGGATGTGATTTAATTTCAAATGACATGTCAATGGTCTGGTACGTCGGTAAGCAGGGGGAAAATGGGTATTGCCTATAATATTGAGATTGCATAAGGGTTTGGCAGTGGCCAATGTCTTTCTGTAGCTTTCTGCTGGCAAGCATACCCCGGAGACTTCCAGTGTGCTGGCAGACAGATTGAGTAGGCACATTCTTTTACCTCATGAATGGTCCCTCAGACCAACAGTGGTGAACAAAATCTTCAGTCTCTGGAGCCAACCTTGGTACAACTCGTTTGCTTTCCTCCATAAACAAATGCAGTAGTTATTTTGCCCTAATCCTTCCACAGGGTGAGTCGCCAGTGGACACTCTGATCTACAGCTTGCCCCGGATCTCCTTTATGCCCTCCCTCCATTTCCTCTGATTATGAAATTCATTCAGAAAACCAGAAGGTGCAAGGCCAAAGTGGTCCTAATTGCTTCTCATATCTCTGGATTTACCTTCTCAATCCACTATGGACATTGGCTTACAGGCAAGATTTTCTCCCATCTTTCCTGGCATCCTCTCTTGGACCTAGAGACCCTGAACTTAACCACTTGGTTACTCCTATTCTAGTAATGGTGAGGGCTGCCAAGTTTTTGGAAAATGTAGTCCATATCTTCACAGAAGTCTAGCACCAGAAGAGTATGCCAAAGCAAATGGAAAAGATTTTCCTTTTGGGCTAAGGGGAAAGGTTTGTGTCCGTCCTTTCTCTGTGCCCCTTTCCTCTCTTTTAGAATTCCTTTCAGAATTGTTCCAAAGAGGTGTTTCTTTTTTCAACGATCAAAGTTCAACTCACAACCATTTCTAATTTGTACATATGCCATAACAAGTCTCCCATAGCATTGTTAAAGGTAACTAAAACCTTTCTTAAAAGAATATTCCTTCTTTGGCCCTCAATACAAGAACTTTTTTCTCCATGAGATATCGCAGCGATGCTTCAAGCCCTCACACAACTTCCCTTTGATCCAGCAGCTTCTGTGGATTTAAAGTTCTTGACATTGAAAACTATCTTTTTTGGTAGCGGTTAGAACTACAGGCTGTTTCAAATAAACTGCCATATTTGATTTTTCATAAAGATAGTCTTCCTGAAACCAAATGTTTTTTTTCTTCTTTAGGTGGCATCTGAATCCAACATAAATCAATCCATTAATATACCTGTTTTCTTACCAAAGTTTTCCAACAAAATGGAGTATGCGTTGCACTTACTTGATGTTAATGGACAGCTTAGGTTTTACTTGTGTAGAACTACACTTTAGAAAATCAGATCAGTTATTCATTGCCTTATCAAAACTGGGAAGGTGCGCATCGAGTCACTCTTTCAGAATGGTCTTCAGGTTGAATGTCATTTGTTTGAGAAGTTGGGTTTACCCCTTTATAAGAAACCAACAGCTTGTTCGACAAGGGCAGTGGCAACTTCTACAGTTTTTCACTGTCCATTTCCTGTTGATGAGATTTGTGCAGCTGCTACTTGGTCTACAGTGCATACCTTTGTTTTGTTATAGTCTAAAGTGCATACGTTTGTGTCTCATAAACTGGATGTACAATCCAGAGCTTGTTCCTCCTCCTGCTAGTCTGTTCTCAGGAACATCAGGAAATTATGTAGCTTGGGATTTTGTCCCATACACTGACTCAGATCAAGATGGACAACATTGGATATGAAAGTTATGTACTCATAATAATATATCTGTGCTGTTCTATTTTTCTCGGTTCAACATCCTTTCCAGTATCCCCCTTCCAAATTATCACCTATAGATCCTTGAAGAATGGGTAGTCTCTGTGAAAATCTACTTATCCCTAACCTCAACAGGTTCATTATCTTAGTATTCTTATGGAATCGTTCATCTTTCAGCTTGCTGTTGGTTCATGTTTTATTTAACTATAGTATTATTACTAGTTGCATATAGTCTTATATGGGGCAAATTCGATCTGAGGTAAGTTGAGGATGGTAAGGCAATTATGGGTAGGGGAGGAGTCTGACACCTGGATCCGAAGGTTTGGAGGTGCCACGGCTTTATCAGAGTCCCATTTGTTAAGCCAGACAAAAATAGGATCACATGGATCTGTACTTGGGGTGGGAACTTAACTTTATTTTTTTGGACCCTCTGTTGCTGAGTTTTATCAAAAATGTGATGATAGAGGTAAGCCGAATCGGGGAATTTCTCATATTTTTCAGCCCTCTAAAATTTCCAAGGGATTTTCTGCCTTTTTTTTCTCCTTCCATTTTTGGCAAGAAACAAAGTTAACAGTCTCTGCAGAATGCTGGTAATTAGACATTTAAAAAGCAATGGCAGGGAGGTTCCAAAAAGAAAGCTGCAACCCCCAGAACTAAGAACAGTCCAATAAGGTGGAATGACCAAGGGACCTTGTCTCCCCTCCCACCCCCCACCCCCACCCCCCTTACAGAAAGTCTGACTCTCCATTTTTCTCTCTGGCAGCAGGTTGTGAGAGAAATGGGTTCTGAAGCTGATCTTGCCAAGATGCAGATGGCAGTGGGAGAAAATTCCTCCTTCCCAGGGAATTCCTCCTCATCCACCAGACTAAACCCTTCTGTTCTCTCCTGTCCTACAGCTGATACTATTCATAGGTGAATAATAGACTAATTGCCTGGAAGGGCTATTTTAACCCTGCACCTTGAGCCTGTAAATAACATTACCCACTATGCCATACCCACCGGGGGTGTGATAATGCAAGCTGTTCCACCTGCCCATTTGAAAAAAAGATTTTATTCAAGAATGTTTTTAGTGTCAAAGAAAATTCCTGTAGACTAGTTTTGGATTGTTCTTTCCCAGGTTAGTTTGTGATGGTGCCATATAACCTTAGCTATAAAAGTTGCATATTATCACATTCCTATTTATCCATATTTAGGTGTTTAAGGTTTTGCTATCTGGAGCACATTATAGTTTTTCTGCCTTATTTGAGCTGCCCACTGTTTCAGGAGCATTCTCAGTGTTTAGTTGCAGGCTACAGGGTATACAGATTTTTTGCATGTTTAGATGACTTGCTTGTCTTTGCAGACTGTTTTTCAAAGTCTCATGATTCTCTCAATTGTTTGAGATCACCTACACAGGCTGGGATTTTGAGAGACATTCAAAATTCATTTTTAGCTCCATTACACAAGATTGTGTTTCTGGAGTGTCTACTATAGACACTTCAATGCAAACAGATTTTCTTTTCAGGAAAAATGAATCTATATTTAGATCTCTTCCAGGGGGTTTTCACTTAGACTTGAGTTATGGAGAAGGAATACCTCAGTGTTCTGGGTGTCATGGCTTTCATAATTCTTACGATACCTCCACATGAGAAAGATGCAGCTGTATCTCAGTGTATTTGGTCCCAGCACCAGCGTCCATTTTCTTTTCAAATTTCAATTTTAGGACTTGTGAAAAGACTTGATGGCAATGTCATTTATCCCTGAATCCAGGTCTCCTCTCTTGCTGCAAAGCAGTCAGTCACTACAGAGTCCTTAGACTTTGTTTAGGTACAATATCAAGGGGGATAAAAATGCAAGGTGTCTGGAAAAAAAACAAACCGACCAAAGCACATAAACGTAAGAGGTGCTAGCTCTTATCAAGGCTGTTAACTGTACGAATCATCGTTGGTCCTCAAGACCTCTTTAAGAAGTTACAGACAATACTGCAGAGATTTTGTACATAAACAAGCAAGGGAGAACCTGATCTTACTTCCTATATAGACTAGCTACGTTGCATGGGATACAGCTTTACAGTATAGTCTCACTCTGCAAGCATCCTGCATTTTGTTGGAGCAAAATTGTGTTGTGGAAAAGCTGAGCAGGACAAAGGCAGACCCTTGCGAATAGAAACTAGATCAGGGGTCTTCCAAGATTTGATGCATCTGTGAGAAGTTTCTCAGATAGACCTTTTTGCCTCCTGTCTGAACAATCAGCTTGCAAAATTCAACTCCAGGACCCATAGGTTCTTAGGTGTGTACTTGGTTAACAACCACTGGGGCCTTTTTAAGCCTAGCCATGGGGCCTTTTTAAGCCTAGCCATGCATTCCAAATTTCACAAGTTCTGGTGAGGTGATTGGTATGAAGCCTTTACACACACGGGCCTGGGAGATGAAGCATTTACAAGCAAGGATCTGGGAGATGAATCATTTACAAGCTGCCTGCTTCTGTTAAAAACATGGATGCCAAACCAGGGATGAATTTCTTTTAGCCATTCAGTTGTCCAAGCAACACTTGAATTGGGTTTGGGAGGAACTCTTTTTCACATAGATGGGGGACCCCTGTTCCAGAGAAGGGGTAGTCTTTGGAATGCATACCTGTCTGTACAGCAGGCTCTATTTGTATCACAGACAAGACTTTAGAATTGGGATTTTTTGTGCTTTTTGTTATGCAGATATGCAAGAGGTCCATCAGAGTGAGGTCTGACAATACCTTGTATGCCATGCATAGATCTCCCCTCATCAGTTTGTAGGAGACCGAATACAGGGATATGAAGTTGAGGTGGCCTGCATAGGACATGTTACATATGCCCTGTAGCCTTTTAGTGATGAACCTTTTGGATGTTCAGATTGTTTGATGTGCTTGGCTAGGTACATACCAAAGGTGTTATTGTTGGGATAATTGGTCTGGTTTCTGTTTCTGTGCCTTAAGTAGCCAGTGTTTTAAATTGGATGTACCTATTGCTCAAGCTGTTGCAGAGAGACTGACTTGCTGCCTGCTGTGATATTTTGAAAAGATGAGTGTATTCTCAGTTATTGCCTGCACTTTTGATTGAATATCTCTGTAATCTGTACAACTGTTTTTTTTTTTTTTTTTTTTTTTTTAGTTTTGGTGGCTTTGAGTTGTCCGCCTCTGGTATTAAATTGATACTGGACACCCCCCCCCTCCCCAGTCACATTACATCAGCTCATTATACTGTTAATAGTGAGAACTTAGTAAAGGCCCACCCCTTTAGCTCCTGCATATTGAATTATCTCATTATCTTCTGTCTCTTCACTTTCTACTAAAAAAAAACAAAAAACAAAAACCTGTTTCCTACCTTTCCTGGAACTAGTGTAGTCTGGATACAGATTTGCTATATCCAAGACTTTTTTTGTAAGCTTCTGAGCAGTGCTCTTCAATGTTTCCCTTAGATATGCTAGTTGTCTGCTCTCCTGCACTTTTACTGGCTTATTAGTCTAGCACTTTACCAGACATCTTGTAGCAATTATTGTAGCACACAACAGTGCTACCAGCACGAAACGTTCTACAAGGAAACCTCTCCAGTACTTATATGTCAACCGCTCCAGGCAAGTCTAAAGTTCAGCTCCCTGTGCTATCTCCTATTAGCCTGGTGAGCTTGAGTATCCTGAGGCAATGTAGCAACTGCCTCATGTACACTAACAACCCTCTCCTCTTACCTCCCAAAACTCAGACTTGTGAGAGATGCATTTATATATCCAAACTGGAAGCCATGCAATCTGCAGCCAAGACCAGAATAGCTGGTAAAGAGGAGAAGGTCAACACTTGCACCACACCACATGGAACACATAGCCCTCCAGAACACACACCGGCACTGCCTTCACATAAAAACACAAACCACACACCCACCTTTGTAGAGGCTCTCAATAAAAATCTACCCAAACAGCAGAGATGTCCAAGGCAGAAACACACTCGACCACCACAACAATAATTGTGAGAGACGTAACTCTCCTAAGCAGTGTGCCACTCAACCAAAGCCCCTAAGGCAAAACAAGCATGCCCAACACACTAGTCCTAGGCGACTCAATAGTGAGCACACTGATGGTACCACTCACTAGGTTGAATAAGGAAAATGTAACAGTCAGCTGCCTGTCAGTTCCCAGGATCCGCCATGTAACGCACACACTCAAGTCCCTCAACAGGTACAAATATGACTCTTGTCATTGTACATGTGGGTGTGAATGACCTGAGACGTACCTCCCTGGACTACATGAAAAGAGACATGGAGGAGCTCTCGGATTATGTAGGCCAGACTGGTGTGACCCTAGCCCTGAGCAGCCTCCTACCATCACCCAGAATGATACCACAGTACAAGCACAAAATGATTAATTTCAACAATTGGTTAAGTTTCTGGTGTCATTCTAAATGGATCCAGTATCTGTCTGCCTGGGATGACTTGATTGACAGACCTAGATGCTTTGCCAGAGATGGCCTGCATCTGTCACCCCTGGTCTTCTGGATACTGGCCAAGGCTCTTGCCACACCTATAGTGCTTTTTTTAGGCGGTGTTCCAAAGACCAAATTACCACCGTAACAGCTACAAACAAATGCAATCTGAGGGTCATGCTGCTCAATGCTAGAAGTCTAAATCTCAAAATGCACTCGGTCGAAGCACTCCTTAAAGTGGAGAACATCAAAATTTATGCTGTAACAGAGACCTGCTTCAAGGCAGCCGATGGCACTTCTGCACTACCAGGCTATAACTCATTCCATACCTTTTGGCCCCAGAACTTGGACCACAGCTCTAAAGGTAGTGGTGTTTCCATATTCATAAAGGATGCGCACACCTCCAGACTGGTAGCCCACCATAACGCATCAGAGATACTTCAGGTGCAGCTAACAATGGGTAAGACAGATGTTCAGGTCGTAGCCTGCTATAGGTCCCCAACCATGACCCAAGACTCACACTCCACGTTCCTAAGCACCCTGGAGAATATTGAGGTCCAGCCTAACACTCTCATACTGGGCGACTTCAACTACCTCTCCATTATCTGGGAAAACCACTTATGTACCAATACACTTCCCCAATGTTTCCTGGAATTCATTAATTCCAGTGCCCTGGACCAGCACATTTTCCCCCCACTAGAGGTAGCAACATCCTTGACCTGGTCAGTACTAGCATGGGCAGCCGTTGCTCTGTACCAGTAGTCAACTCCTCCCTGGTTGGATCCAACCACAAACTAATCACCTTGGAACTCCGCATCCCCCTCCCCCCACAAAGGTAACCACCATGAAAAACTTCTCCAAAGCTAACTTTGGGCTCCTAAAACCAGAGGTGGCTAACTTCACGGCACCCATGCAATTGGAGAACATCTGCATGACCTCCGAATCATACACTAATGCCCTGCACGAACACGTACACAAATGCATGGATCTCACCATACCCAATAGAACCAAGATGCTCTCCTCCACAAAAAGGAAGCCAGTCTGGTGGTCCCCTGCCATAAACAAACTATACAACAGAAGGAGAAAACTGATGAGAAATAAGGTGAAGTCCCAAGACTAGAAAAACCCCCTTATCAGCCTCAACAAAAAGTTGAGATCCTTCATCAGATTCTCTAAAGCTAGCTATGAAAATAGAATTGCAGCAGATAGTCAAGACAATCACAAGGCCTTCTATAGTTATGTAAAGAATCTCCACGGCAATACCCAGATTTGCTCGGAGCTGTTGCACAATGGCACCTCCTATACCGAGCCAACAGATATTGCCAATATACTGTCCGACAAATTCATTGCCAACTCTACCCCTCTCTCCCCCAACAAAAGGACCAGTCACAATACCAGTAGATTACCAGGTACCCAGTATTACTGCTGCCAGGTTAAAACAGCACTGTCCAAGGCCAAGAATACAGCTTCTATAGCACCTGACAATATCCCTGGCTGTGTTCTACATGAACTACAGAGTGAACTGGCACCTCACCTGTGTGCCCTGTTCACCTCAGGCATTGTCCCTACCGAATAGCACACTGCTACAGTCATCCTTCTCCACAAAGGAGGAGCGACTACAGAACCTGGGAACTATCGCCTCATTAGCCTGACAAGTCTGATATGCAAAGCTATGGAACACAGCATCATGGATCTAGGGAACCTCCAAACTCTGGATCCCACACAGTATGGTTTTGTGAAGGGTAGATCATGCCTGCTCAACTTGGTCGACTTCTTTGAGTGAGTCACTAGAGCTGTGGATGAAGGCATGGTGGTTCATACAGCCTACCTTGATCTTGCCAAGGCCTTTGATACCATACCCCACTCAGGAATCATAGCAAAACTCACTAAGCTAGGCATCAGCCCCTATATCACTTGGTGGGTTGCAAACTGGCTCACAGATAGAACCCACAGTGTGAAAGTAGCTGACTCCAAGTCAGACTGTCGTCCAGTCATGAGTGGAGTCCCACAGGGTTCGGTCCTGGGTCCTTTCCTGTTTGATATCTACTTCTCTGAAGTTCAGGTCAACACGAAGGGACTTCGGCTGACAAAGTTCGCAGACAATTGCAAGTTGGGAGCCATAATTAACTCCCCAAGTGATGTTGACATCCTACAGAAAGGTCTCCCTGAGACCAATGACTGATGTCAGAACCATGGCCTTAGGCTTGATGCCAAAAAATGTCATCATCCCCTTTGGGGAAAAACCCGGTTCCCATGAATTACCACATCGATGGTAATCCACTGAACACAGAAGGCATCATAAGAGATCTGGGAGCACAGGTTGACAGCAACCTCTCTTTTGACCACCACATTGCCACTGTAGTCAAAAAGTCCTTCTATATGGCACATCTCATTACTAAGGGTTTTGCATCTAGGACGAAAGAGGTCATTGTCTCCCTCTACTCTTCCCTCATTAAGCCAGTCATCGAGTACAATGCCCCATTTGACATGTACCTCATTAGATACCTACAACAACTGGAGAGGCTGGAAAAATACCTCACAAAGAGGATCCTTAGGCCTTAAATACTTGTCATATATGAACAGACTCAAAAAACTTAACTATTCTGTGTCTTATATTGACTACTTAGTGGCTATCTCTGCTTGACTTACAAAGCCATGCCTGAACCAGCTCTGCTAGAAATGCTACATCTAAAGAAATCCCAATCTCTCCACACTACACGCTCCAGAGACCTCAACCTCATTACCAGGATCAACAGAACAAGCTGGAGGGACAGGTTCATAACCCAGAGACTACCCATGCTATGGAATAGACTTCCCATACATGTCAAGCAGAGCGCCTCACTGGCCCTCTTCAAGAGAAATCTTGATGAGTGGATGGGAAATAGAAAATTCACCCTGGGGATCACTCCAGTGGCTGTACTTGATAGAGGCACTGGGAACTAATGTCAGGTGGCACAATGCCAGGGTAATCCTATGGGCTAGGCTTGTAAAGGCTCCAGGGCCATTAGCCTAGTACACACCTATGTGGACCTATGATAGGTCTGATGAATGTCGAATACTGTTGAGCAATGACCTCCTTGGACCTAGTTGCCATACTTTTGTTGATGCATTGCACAACATAGAATGATTTCCTAACTACTGTAGGCAGATGATGGTCAAAGGCTAGATTACGGTCTGTGTATGTCCCCCAAGTCCCTGACTCCTACGTAGACTCTTTGGGGTGTGTTAATATGATAGTTACCAGGGATGGATTACTTCCCAAAAGGATATCGTTCTGCATTTTTTGAAATTCAGTTTTAGTCCATGCTGTGACACAAGTTGTTTGTCTGTCACCCCTTCCTGGACAACCTTCTCTGGGGGATTCTATGACTGCTTCCAATTTGCAATCCTCTGCAGATTTGGTCTGCCAAAAGCCATTAATGTTGGCCTTTACTTAAGAGAAGCATGTGCCTACAGGGAGAGATCCCTGATGGACTCTGCTTTTGTGGTCTCTTTGTAGAGGTAGACTCTTCAGTTCTGACTTCCTGGGTCCTGTATTTGAGCCAGGTGGTATCCATCTGGGGACACAAAAATTTATATTACCTTATTGAGTTTGCAAACAGTGCCTGAGTGGGATGTTGTTTCAAATGCCTTGGCCATGTTAAAGTAGGCAAAATGAGCTATTTTGTCCTTGTCCGATCTTCTTAAAGAAGTCCACTAGGTTGAGTAGGCATGACCTGCTCTTGGTGAAACAAACTGGGTTAGGTCCAGTGTCTGGATGTTTCCCATGGCATTCTTGATTATTTCTATTGTAATTCTTTCCATGGCTTTGCATATGAGACAAGTGAAACTTATGGGTCTGTAGTTTCCAGGGTCTGTAGATGGCCTGCCTTTGTTTAGATGGATGTCAGTTGCTGTTCTCCATTCATGAGGCACAAAGTCTGTTTGAGACTACATTTAAATAGTGATTCCAGAGGGGCCTGATAAGTCATGTTTCATGCTGTTTAGATAAGCCTGGGATGTTGTCAGGGCCCATTGAAGCAGTGATGTCTTTCTATTCCCAAGTTGCAGTATTCATACTGTGGGATTTCCAGCCCTCAGGTGACCTAACGTTGGCTCCTCTACAAAAGCTTAAGCCTGGCTGCCGTAGATGCGTGGGACGTCACATGTAGGGCCATAAACCATGGAATATAAATGTGACTTCTGCACGTACAGACCTCAGAAATTTTCAGTAGCAGACGACGATCGCTTCAACTGCTTCACTCCTATGTCCGAAGACTTAGAAAAGATAAGTACCCCGTTGGGGTTTGCCTTTTTACTCTTGCTTTAGCTTGGTTGCTGTAGTTTTTCTGTTAGCTGATGGCGAAAAAGAGGAAATGTAGTTGCGGGCACCGGATTCTGCACAAAGACTCCCACGACCGCTGTCTTTTGCTTAGGTAGAGAGCACGACTATAAGGCCTGCTCTATTTGTCAGTCCTTCTACCCAAGACCTTACGCAGCTATCTGGCTGCATTAAATCTGTATTTAGAAAATCAAAGGCTTAAACGCCTGATGCTTAGGATGGATCCCGAGTTGCCAACTGTTCCTCTGGAAGAGGCAGTGTCAGTAGCCACGGAGAGCACGACATCAGCGGAGGTGATGCATACGTCGGCCATAACGGACATCTAGGGGGAACCCTTGCTTGATCAGCCGACCGAGACTTCTCCTACTCCAGCACAGGCGTCTGTTTCCCTACCTACCCGGGCACCCACTCCTACAAAAGGAAACAAAAAAAATGAAACACTTGAGCCCAATGCCTCAAGCAGCCCCAGATTGGGAATCCTTCACTTTTTCTTTGATGCAGGCCTTTGTGGCATTTAGGCCTACAGGCCCTACTCCCTCCAGCATTCCTGTCCTGAGTCTTAGGCCGCCCTCTGCTTTCTTCCTGCCTTTAACTACTACTCAGCAAGCTGTTACTCAAGATGACCCTGACCAGTCTTGCTCCTCCTCAAGAAGAATCTGTCTCCTATGTCTTTCAGATTGCCTCTCCCATATTCTATTACTCCCCTGATGAGGACTGTATTGAAGGGGACTCCATACCTGATGGTATTTCATTTGGGGAAACTATTTCAAAAATGAAAGAGTATTCCAAGTGGGATACTTCCTTAGTTTCTGAAACCCAGAAGAGATACTTTGAGCTTCTACAGCTTGCTCCCCCTCACCTTCAGCCATCCATCCAGTGCTCCCAGCCTTCTTGGATGCCTTCACTTCTGTTTCCAAGAACCCAGACTCTCAACCTCCTGCCCCTAAAAGGTCAGATAGGTTTTATATAGTACTTGATGATTACAAGTTCCTAGTAACCCCCCCCCCCCCCCGGCTGACCCAGCAGTATCCCCAGGCAGACAGTCTACTCAGTTGCATTCTGCTTCTCTACTGCATCAGATAAGGACAGCAAAACTGTGGACAGAATGGGAAAAAAGGTGTACGCCTCCTCTACCCTAGCTTTCAGGGCTATAAATTACCAACACACACATGGTGAAGTATGCTCTAGACCTGGTTTCTCAGGCCACCACTTTATTGGCTTCCACCACTGAGTGTCCAGCCAAATAAGATGTTAAAAATCTTACAAATTGATCTTACATATTTATGATTTGTAATTTATAACATTGTCAGTTCATTATATTTAAAAAGTTCCTTTATTACTCTGTATAAGTTTAATATTTGTTAAATAGGCGCGAATAGTGCAATATATGTATTCCCTTGTAACATTTCTTTGTTTAAGTTCTATTAAATGCATATATATATTTTTTTTTGATCAGTTTTTTACGCTAGCTTTCCACGCTAGTGCTTCATACCATCCTCTAGGCTAGCTTTCAACACTTCCGTTTTAGACTGAGTTAAACATTATTGTTCTCGCAATCCTATAACATCATTTTTAGAAGTGCTTTATTAGGTTTTGGCACTATCTTAAACTATGCGCTGTTAGCATGCATTCACACAATTACCTAATGTCTATGCATTACTGTATTTTATTTCAGCCTTGTGCTGAAATTGTTGAAATCTTGTTTATTCATCCTACATACAAGCAGGTTTTATATTTTATAAGTTCAATTTACTTAGTAACATATCTGAGAATTGACTTTTTTAACTATGGTACTAACCAATGTCTTTATTTGACTGTTTGGTTGTTTGCCTTTTATATACCATATAATTGTATGTGTGTTGGTTTTAATTTTGGTTCCTTTAAATACCTGATTGTATTAATTAATTAGTCATTAGATAGTTGTCTTGGCTAATTATTTTACTATATAAGCAAGCTAGTGGGTATAAATGTTATCTGAAGAAGCGTGGTTGTATCCACGCGAAAGCGCTTATCATCCCACTTGTAAAATAAAAGGTTTTTCTACTCTATTTTCATCGTTACTACTTTCATTGGATTTATTATTTGGTTAAGAAAAATTGTTACTTGCTGTTTCGTGGAGAGATCAGTTTCTGCTTTCACATATACAAATCAGATGTTACCTGCAAACTGTCCCTTGCCACACAATTAGCCAGACACTCTATCCTTTGCAGTTATGATGCAACAGAAGCTGCTTCCAGATCTGCTGCCACTGCATCGGCCTTGCGCAGATATGCCTGGCTCAGATTACAGCCTTTGCCAGATGATTTTAAAGCCAAAGTCATGGATGCTCCTCTGGACAACAACCTTCTGTTTGGCAAAAATGCTGCAGAACTTTTCAAAAACTTGCAAGAAAAAAGTAAGGAGCTGCAGGACCTTAAGCACTTGCTGTTGTCCCCAGTGCCCAGATGCTAGAGAAACTACCCAGCCAAAACATACTTTGACAGAAGGGCCCCTTCCAACTCTCGCCCTTCTACTGCCAGACCACATAGGGGACCTCAGAGACAACCTTATCCCAGACCCCCTCAACCGCCTCCCCAACAAACAGCCCTTTCCAGATGGAGGGGGACCTTCCTCTGTGTGACTGCCTTGCCCAAGTGACCCTGTCCACTCACCTTACCCCCTATGCCTTCCTTTCTGGCAAGCCATCTTTTCAGATCTGTGGGTTCTTTCCATCATCCAAAAAGGGTACTTTCTATCCTGGAAAGAAAAACCTACACTAAAAAAGGTACCTTTCCCTCCTAAAAATCAACTCCCTCTACTTCCTCCCATCCTGCTGGAACTTCTCTCCCAAGGAACCATAGAACCAGTTCCCTCAGGACAGGAGGGACTAGGCTTCTACTCCACCTTTTCTTAGTCTCATAAAAGGATGGCCTCTGGAGACCTATCCTGGACCTCTCATACCTAAACCTGTTCCTACAGGTCCCCTCCTTCAAGATACTCTCCCTTCAAACTCTCTTACCCCTCATCCCATCTCAAGCCTTCATGGTCACGCTAGACCTAAAAGATGCATACTTGCACATCCCAGTCAGACTCTCCCACAATAGATTCCTGCGCTTCTCTGGGGCCCTCTTCTCATTTTCAATTTACTGCCTTGCCCTTTGGCTTGTCTACGGCACCCAGAGTTTTTATCAATTGCTTAGCTCCAGCCATCGCCCATTGCAGAACCAAGGGAATACAAATCTACCCTTACTTGGAGGACATTCTCATTTTGGCAGAATCGAAGTCCACCCTCTAACCCATCTCCAATTCACCATGTCACTACTGCACAAACTGGGTTTCACACTCAACCTTCAAAAATCCTTTCTCCTCCCACAACAGGACAAGGTTTTCCTTGGGTGCAGAATCAGAACAGATCTAATGAGATCCTTCTTCCCACCAGACAAAGTACAGTCCCTCTCCTCCTATTTTCTAAGCCTGTTGACAGAATCGCACCTTACTGCAAGACAGTTTCTGCAAACTATAGGTCTCATGTCTGCCACCATCCCCATGCTCCCACTAGCAAGGGTGCACATGAGGAAATTCCAGTGGTACTTAAAGAATGTTTGGTCTCCGAGCCAACAACTTCTAGACAAACTTCTGTCCTGCCTAAAAATAGAGCTGAAGTGGTGGATTCAGCAAGTTTCCAGCAACCAGTGAATTCCTCTGCAATTCCCTCCCACTACTCAGTCCATGCACACAGATGCATCAGACCTAGGGTGGAGAGCAACCCTGCAGGGCTACAGGGTACAACAGTGCTCGTCCCCTGCCCTGCAAAAACAGCACATAAATGTCAGGGAAATGACTGCTATCCTGCTAGCTCTAGAAGTCTTCCTTCCCATCCTGCAACCAGGGATACTCCACATTGTGACAGACAACACTACTGTCGTGTGGTAACTAAACAAACAAGGAGGGACAAAGGCATACCAGTCATGTCGGATAACCCTGCAAATATGGGAAATGGCAGCAAAACATGACCTCTTCCTGAAAGCTTCATACATCCCCTTTCAGGAAAACAAGCAAGGGGACTTGCTCAGCAGAATCTCCTCTGTACAACACGAATGGATGTTGCACAGGGATACATTTCTACACATAGTCTACCAGTGGGCCACACCTCAAGTGGCTCTGTTTGCCCTCTCTCCAGAACAAACAATTAAACAAATTTTGCAATGGGACTCGCTCACCACTAGCCTGGAGAGTGGATGCTTTCAGCTTTACATGGCAGGGATTGTTCCTATATGCCTTCCCTCCCTTCCTCTAATTCAAAGAGTCCTTCTGAAAATCAAGAAGGAACAACCAAAAATCTTGCTGGTGACACTCCCTATTGGCCAAGGCAACACTGGTTCCCCCTTCTGCTTTCCCCTAGCCAAGGGCAGTCATCACAAGTTACCCCACAAGGTGGACCTACTAATGCAGCAACAGGGATCCTTCCTTCACCCACAACTGTCTTTACTGCACCTAACTCTGTGGGTGATCAACTTTTGATCCCTTTTAGACAACACTACTCAGAAGACATGCTATCAGTCCTGAGGGAGGCCAGAAAACCAACTACTTGAAGAAACTATTTGTCTAAATGGCAGAGATTCTGGAAATGGTGTTCTCTTAGAGACAATGATTAATTTCTCACAGATCCACCCCTTGTCCTGAACTATACCTATTTTATTTCCATTCACTGCCAACCCCAGGCACGTTTTCAGTTCTTCCTTCAAACAAGTGGGCAGAGGCTCAAAACCATGTACTTTCCCTGCTCAATATCAGAGCTATTCAGCCGGTTCCAGTAGAACAGAGGGGCAAGGATTCTACTCCAGACTCTTTCTGGTACCCAGGAAAGAGGGCTCTTGGCACCCAATCCTGGATCTTTCAGTTCTCAACACCTTCCTGGTGGTGCCAAAATTCAAAATGCTTAACCTGCAACAGCTTCTTCTTGTGCTAGCCAAGGATGCCTGGTCAGTCATCCTAGACTTAAAAGAAGCCTGTCTGCACATCCTCATAAGGGAGCCATGCAGGAAGTATCTACGTTTCGGGGCAGGATCTATGCATTATCAGTTCTCCGCACTTCCCTTTGGCTTATCTACTGCGCCCAGAGTATTCAAAAATGCCTGGCACTAGCCATTGCATACTGCAGGCAGAGAAATATCCAAATTTACCCATACTTGGACGACTGCCTGATTCAGGCAGACAGTCAGGAATTGCTGCTGCAGCACCTGACATTTGTGAAAAACCTTCCCACTTCCTTGGGGTACACCATCAACAAAAAGAAATCAAAACTGGTACCCAGTCAAAAGATTGTATTCCTGGGAGCAAGCTTGGCCACAGCTTCCCAGATGGCATACCTCATTCAGAAAAACAAGTCTATCTGACAGACTACCTCAAACAAATGGCCATCGGAACCCAGCTATCTGCAAGAAAAATACTGCAAGCCCTGGGGTTCATGGCGTCATGTATACTGCTAATGCCATATGCAAGACTGCATATGAGGAAACTTCAATGATACTTAAAAAGTCTTTGGTGCCAACATGCTCAAGACCTGGAAACAGTCATTCCTGTCATACCTTGTGTAAGGACAGAGGTCCTTTGGTGGGCAGAAGCATGCAACCACAACGAGGGACTGCCATTTAGTCAACCCCATGCCACCCAGACCCTAACCAGAGACGCATCAGACTATGCCTGGGGAGCACACATGGATGGCAAATGTATTCAGGGCCACTGGAGCCCAAGTCAAATTCATCTGCACAGCAACAAAAAAAAGTTGCTAGCTGTACAGGATGTCCTGTTAGCTTTCAGATCCCTACTCTTTCCAGGGCAACTGCTAATGAAAACAGACATGTGGTACATGAACAAGCAGGGGGAGAACCCATTCCTACCCACTCTGCAGGTTAGCCATGGCCCTGTGGAACATGGCCTTGGACATTCAAGTCCATCTGCAAGCTCAATTCCTGCCAGGCAAACAAAGCTCAGTGGCAGATGACTTAAGCAGAAATTTCCTAGACCCACATGAGTGGCAGTTACAGCCCAGCACCTTCAACCTTCTAATTCAGAAATGGGGGGACCCCAGAGGTGGATCTCTTTGCCTCCCCCTACAACCACCAGCTCGCAAATTCTGCACCAGGAATCCTCACAGCAGGGCCTGGAAAGTGGATGCCCTGTCTTTTCAGTGGGTAAATGTCTCAATCTATGCCTTTCCCTAATCTCAAGAATATTACTCAAGATAAAACAAGACAGACCAAGGACAATTCTGATTGCCCCGGACTGGCCACCCCAGTACTGTCACCCACTCCTGTGCAGCCTGACACCAGTGCAACCCTGGCACCTACACCAGAATCCAACCCTGCTCTCTCAGCAGGAGGAACAGATTTTGCATCCACAAGTGCAAACCCTTAATCTTGCAGCCTGGCATATTCCTTGATTTCTCCCCCAGCAGCCAGGTGCTGGATGTAATTCTTGAAGCCAGAAGACCCAGTACAAGAAAATCCTATGCTGATAAGTGGAAAAGGTTCTGCTCATGGATGCATTCTAAAGGAGAGGACACAACACTGCCCTCCCCTGCCTCTAATCCTGGATTACTTGGCAGATCTACTCCAGAAAGGCCTGTCCTTCTCCTCCATTAAGATACATGCCTCCGCCATTTCTGCTCATTACAATACTGAGCCACCTCTCTTCTCGCACCCTGTTATCAAACAGTTTCTGAGAGGGGCAAACAACTTAAGACCACCAAGGAGAGCACCCACCCCTGCTTGGGACCTTAACTTTTTACTGGAAAAGCTCACGCTCCCCCCCCCTTTTAACCTGCTGTGTCAGCAGAGTTAAAATTTACCTCTTGGAAAACACCCTTGATGTTCTTCATTCCACATTGCTGCAGTCCTAACTATTGGGGTAGTCCGCTGTCCAGTCGGCCCGAATACCAAAGTATATGGCTGACGTCGGTCAGGGCGCATTAGACTGACGTCAGTACGTCAGGGTACTAATGCGCATGACCGACGTCATATCCTCAGTCTTTTTTGCCGCATGGTCCGATGCAGAAGCAATTTTGCGAGTGCAGGTTGGCGTTCTGAAAGTTTCTGAAGCCAGAGTTTCAGACCGAATCAAAGTTGGCTAAGTACCCGTTGGGGAATATTTTGGTTTTTCTTGCCTCAGTATTTAACCGGATGTCAGAAAAAGTGAATAACTGTATTTCTTGTGGGAAACAGATACCTCATAGGGATTACCATACTTTGTGTATACCTTGTTTAGGGCCTGAGCACGACGTTGTTGGATGCCGCTCTTGTGCTAGATTTAACAAACGCACTATTAAGAGAAGGTTAGACTGTGCCAGGTTAGTGTTTGGGAAGCGTTGTAATTATAAAATGCCGCCGGATGCTCCGGCCGCTTCGCTAAAAACGCAAGGACAAAACAGCAAAGCCTAGAGTGGAAGAACCGACAGTCCCAGACGACGGTTCTTTAGAGGGCTCAGTGGAGCCGGAGGTTTTGCCAGGTGTTTCTTTGGAGTCTCAGGGAGAGACTTTACTG
This sequence comes from Protopterus annectens, assembly GCF_019279795.1. Lineage (NCBI taxonomy): Eukaryota > Metazoa > Chordata > Ceratodontiformes > Protopteridae > Protopterus > Protopterus annectens. The sequence continues at coordinate 1,833,294,957 of NC_056726.1, forward strand.
TTACAGGATGTCTCCTCTCAGGAAGTAGGCCAGGCTGAGGGGGCTTCTCAGGTGGCTGTTCTTCCCTCTCTTCCTAAGGTGGTCAGAGCCTCCCTTCTGTTTCCAAGGCTGCTTTGAGGGGCAGGCCGAGTTTTGCTTCAGTGGGGGTTTCTCCTAGTGCTTCAGGGTCTTTGCCTAAGAAACATATGCTTAAAATGGCAGAGGATTTGATTACTATGATAAGGGGTTCTATGCCCCCTCCTGATAAGAGGCCTAGGGTGGAACCTGAGTTTGAGAGTTTTGAGCAATGCTCGAGGCTTCTGAGTCTTCGGCTGAAGACTTGCAGGCGTACCCTCCCTATTCTGATTCTGATGTGGATGATTCTACTCCTTCAGCTTCCCTCCTGAGGATTTTTCATTTTCAGAGACTCTGCATTCCATGAGGGAGCATTTTAAATGGGAAGGTCAAGATTTCTCTGATTCCAGGAAAAGGCTTAGGGAATTCTTGTTTTTACCCCAGCATAGGCCTTTAGCTATACCTCCTGTTTTGAATGTGGTGGAAGATGTTTTTGCAGAGGCTTCCCTGAATCCTGATTCTTTGCCTCCTGCCCCAGTTAAACCGGATAGGTATTATAGGGTGCCTGAAGCTCATAAGTATCTTTTTAAGAGTCCTAGGGCAGACCCGGAAACTGTTTCTCAGGGGCCTAAAGGTGTGAGGGCCTCAGTTGTTAAAAATCCTGTCCCTCCTGATAAAGAAGCAAGGGCTTTGGATAGATGGGGAAAGAAAGTGTATACTTCTTCCACTTTAGCCATGAGGGCGTTGAATTGTCAGTTTCACATGTTAAAATATCAGAATTATCTTCTTTCACAGTTGAAATCTAAGGTGGATGCTCTGGCGGAAGGTATTGAGTGTAAAGAGTTGCAGGATTTAGTTCATGTGTCTGAACAGGTGGGTAAACATTCCTTGCAATGTGGTTTTGATGCTGTGCAGGCCTCCTCCAGGGTGGCTGCCACTGGTTCTGTTCTTCGTAGGCACGCCTGGTTGAGAGATCAGAATTTAGCTGAGCATGTTAAGACACGGATTTTGGATGCTCCCTTGCAGTCTGATGTGTTGTTTGGTTCGCCTGTAGAAGCGGTTTTGAAGAAAATGGAGGACAAGGCTAAGTCTATGCAAACTGTTAAAGATTCTTTGCAGGTGCAGCCTCCGAAGTTCAGTAGAAATTGGCCTGCTAAGGGATGGACTTATCCTGCTTATGATTCCCAGTCTAGGGGTAGGTCTAGACGTGGTAGGGGCAGAGCTCAGGGTTCTTTTAGGCCTAGAACAGGGAGTTCCCCTGCTCAGACTTCTGGTGAGGGCAGGGGTCAGTCCTTTCGTAAGCAGACCCAATGACCTGCCTTTTCAGCTGCCAGTTCATTCTCGCCTGGCAGCACCGTTGGGAGGAAGACTGTCTCTTTTCAAAGAAAATTGGGATTTAATTACCCAAGACAGATGGGTTCTGGATGTCATTCACCACGGTTACAGGTTTTATTTCCATACCTTGCCTCCTTTCAAAGGCATGCCAGACATTCCTCCTCTACAAAGACAAGAGGCTCACAAGCAAATTTCTCAGTTACTCCAAATAGGGGCCATTCAGCCGGTTCCTGTGCCAGAATGGGGCCTAGGATTTTATTCTCGCCTGTTCCTAGTACCGAAGAAGGGGAACACGTGGAGACCAATTTTGGATTTATCTATCCTCAACACTTATCTGGACATTCCCAAGTTCAAAATGTTGACGTTACAACAGCTTTTACCTCTGCTGGGCAAAGATCACTGGATGGTAACTTTAGATCTCAAGGAAGCTTACCTTCATGTGCCTATAAGACTAAGTTGCAGAAAGTATCTGCGTTTTCGAGCTGGAAATTCTCATTATCAGTTCTCTGCATTGCCCTTTGGCTTATCCACTGCGCCCAGAGTATTCACAAAGGTTCTGGCTCCAGTGATAGCTTACTTCAGGCTAAAAGGAATTCAAATCTATCCTTACTTGGACGATTGCCTGATTCTGGCTCAAGAAAAGGAAGACCTTCTACAGCATTTGGAATATGTCATAGCAGTGCTAAGATGCCTAGGGTATTCTGTGAACGAAATAAAGTCCAGTCTAGTACCCTCTCAAGACATGTGCTTTCTGGGTGTGAGACTGAATACAGCAGCCCAGATGGCCTTTTAACCCCGGAGAAACAAAAGAATCTTTCCAGTTATTTCCATCAACTATCTCTTCAGTCCGGGCTGACTGCAAGGACAGTCCTTCAAGCCTTAGGGTTCATGGCATCTTGTATTCTGGTGCTTCCCAATGCCAAACTGCATATGAGGAAGCTACAATGGTATCTCAAAATGTATGGACACAGCACTGCCAGGATTTGGACACTGTCATTCAAATAATACCTTGCATTCAAAAGGAATTTTTGTGGTGGGCTCAGGAATGTCACCTAAACAAGGGACTCTCTGTGACCCGGCCAGAGGCGAGTCAAATTCTAACGACAGATGCCTCAGACATTGCTTGGGAAGCTCATCTGAATGGAAAGTGGATACAAGACAAGTGGCCTGCCAGACTACAGCATCTACATATCAACATGAAGGAGATGTTAGCAGTCCAGTTTGCATTAATGGCTTTCAAGGAGTTACTTCTTCCAGGGCAGGTGTTGATTCTAACAGACAACACAACTGTCATGTGGTACATCAACAAACAAGGGGGAACACATTCTTACCCATTGTGCAGGCAAGCAATGATTTTATGGGAGACTGCGCTCAGCTTGCAACTAACTCTTCAGGCAAGGTTTCTGCCGAGCACAGAACTCCTTAGCAGATGTGTTAAGCAGACAAATCATGGATCCCCACGAGTGGAAACTGGATCTTCATGTATTTCAAAAGTTGACAGTGTCCTGGGGAACTCCAGACATAGATCTGTTCGCTTCTCCACTAAACCACCAGCTGCCAAAGTTTTGCACAAAGAGGTTTCATCACACAGCTTGGAAAGTGGATGCTCTTTCTTTCAGTTGGAAAAATCTTCATGTGTATGCGTTTCCACCTCTGCCTCTTCTTCCAAAGGTGCTTCTAAAGGTCAGACAAGACAAGCCAAGGATGATTTTAATAGCTCCAGATTGGCCTCGCAGCACTGGTACCCATTACTGAGGAGTCTGGTAAAGAAGCCTCCATGGCCTTTACCCTTGATTCCACATCTGTTGTCTCAGAAGGACGGTCGTCCTGCTCAATGTCAAGCTTCACTCTCTTCATCTAACAGCCTGGCATATTCTGTTTTGAAAGACAGCAGGTCTCAACTTCCTCAACAAGTTTTAAATGTGATTATGGAAGCCAGAAGACCTAGTACAAGGAAAGTGTACGAGAAAAATGGAAGAGATTTTTATTTTGGACTGCAGCAAAGAATTTGGAGATTTCAGAGCCTAATTTGAGTGTGGCTCTTCAATATCTTACTGAGTTATTGGACAAAGGTTTGTCTTTCTCTTCCATTAAGATTCATGCTGCAGCAATTTCAGCTCACTATGATTGTGACCCACCATTGTTTTCACATCCTTTGTTCAAGCAATTTCTTAGAGGGGCAAAGAATATAAGACCCCCACGTAGAGCTCCTACTCCTGCTTGGGATCTCAATTTTGTGTTGGAGAAACTTACTCTACAACCTTTTGAGCCTGCAGCTACTGCTGAACTGAAATACTTGTCATGGAAGACTGCTTTTTGTTGGCCATTACTTCTGCAAGAAGGGTTTCTGAGTTACAGGCCCTTATGGCGGTTGAGCCTTTTTGATTTTTCATAAGGATAGGGTATCATTACGTACTAATCCTTCCTTTATGCCTAAAGTGGTTTCTAGTGTGGCTTTAAACCAAACTATTCATTTGCCTACGTTTTATGCAGATCCCCAAAATAAAGGGGAAAAGATTTTGCACACTTTAGATGTACACAGGCAATTGCGTTATTATTTGAGCAGGACTAAGGATTTTAGGCAGTCTCAGCAGTTGTTTGTTTCTTTTGCTTTGAGTGCTCAGGGCAAGCCTGTGTCAAAACAAACTATTTCTAGATGGATTGGGTGTTGCATTACATTTTGTTATTCCCATCATGGCAAGGAGATTCCAGCTGGGATTAGGCCTCATTCCACTAGGGCTACTGCCACTTCAACAGCATTTCTGAGGGGTGGCAACTAAGGATATTTTGGAGGCAGCTACTTGGAGTTCAGTGCATACTTTCTCTAAGCATTATCACCTTCCTCTCTACTCTAAGTCTAGGGCTGGTTTTGCCACAGCTATTTTGCAGGGCTTGTTGTCAGTTCCTGCTTCCTTATGATTTGCCAGCCTCCCTTACCTCTGCTTTGGGATTCTACCCAATAGTTAGGACTGCAGCAATGTGGAATGAAGAACATAGTACAGTTTTGTACCTACCATAAATGTAGATGTTCGAGGATCCACATTGCTGCAGTCCAATTTACCCTCCCTCCTTCCCCTCTGTGTTTAGGGGTGGTTGTGTAGGTGAGGTTATATTCTGCTAATTTTGTATATTTTGTATATATACATATATTTTGGTGCAGGTATGTTGGGAGTTTTTGGTTTTTGGCCTTATCTTTTCAGGGTCTTCTGACATCTGGGGCAAGAAAAGACTGAGGATATGACGTCGGTCATGCGCATTAGTACCCTGACGTACTGACGTCAGTCTAATGCGCCCTGACCGACGTCAGCCATATACTTTGGTATTCGGGCCGACTGGACAGCGGACTACCCCAATAGTTAGGACTGCAGCAATGTGGATCCTCGAACATCTACATTTATGGTAGGTACAAAACTGTACTCTTCTTGCCATCACTTCAGCTAGAAGAGTGTCTGAGCTACAAGCACTGATGGTTGTTGTACCCTTAATTATTTTCCATGCAGACAGGGTTTCCCTCTGGACTAACCCTTCCTTTATGCCTAAAGTGGTGTCCAGTGTGGCTTTCAACCATTACATCCATTTGACAGCCTTCTTCCTTAATCCTCAAAATAAAGGGGAAAGAATCCTGCACTCCTTGAACGTGCACAGACAGCTCAGATTCTACCTTGATAGGACTATGCCCTTCAGAAAATCTGACCAGTTACTAGTCAGCTTTGCAACAGGGGCTATTTCAAAACAAACCATCTCCAAATGGATAGCACACTGCATCCATATTTGCTACAAGCACCATGGGAACCAACCCCTCAGGGGGTCAGAACACATTCCACTAGGGCAACATCTACCTCTACAGCATTTCTCATGGGAGTCCCTACCAGGGACATCCTGGAAGCTGCTACCTGGAGTTCTGTACACACCTTTTCCAAATCCAGGGCAGGTTTTGCTACAGCAATCCTGCAAGGCATACTAGCCAGCCCTAACTCTTCTTGACTGCCTCCACCCTTCTTCAGCTTTGGGAATCCACACAAGTGTGATGACTGCAACAGTGAAACACGAAGAACATAGTACAGTTGTGTACACTTACCATAAATGTAGATGTTCGAGTATTAACTGTTGCAGTCCTGGTTTCCCTCGTTTCAGCCCCCTGGTTTTTCTGTCTGTTTATCTCCTCTCTATGGCTATTACTCACCCTTCTGGGGTATTGGTATTTACTTTTTACTGGTGGTGTTTTCCCCACCATAACTTGGCTCCCTATTTGGGGGCTCCTGACATTTGGGGCAAGAAAAAACTGATGTAATGGCATCGGCTGCCTGTTTTTATACCCCTGACGTCAGTCCTGAAGCAACAGCATCCGACGCAGAAATTCTAAGTCTTTGGTATATGGGCAGACTGAGGGCTACCTGCAGGCAGATAACCCAAGTGTGATGACTGCAACAGTGAATACACTCTAACGTCTACATTTACGGTAAGTGTACACAACTGTACTATGTCCTTCTCTTCCATGTTGCAGTATACCATCCCACCCTCCAACCCTCTGGTATCCTCAGTCTTCTCCAGTGTATCCCCTCCCTACTGGCCAGTCTCTACAGCCCTGCAGGGACATTTTCCTTGGCCTTATAGTCTCTTCTCTGGGCTTCAAGTTCTGAGATCTGTGCGTGCCAACGTCACATTTATACTCAATGGTTTATGGCCCTATGTGTGATGTCCCACGCACCTACGGCAGCCAGGCTTAAGCTTTTGTATAGGAGCCGACATCAGGTTGCCTGAGGGCTGGAAATCCCACAGTATGAATACTGCAACATGGAAGAGCAGGACATGTATGGTTATAGTAAGATTTTACACAACTATTCTTTCTTGTCCTTAGAGAGAGCATTGAGGACCTGTTCCATAGTGATTGTAGGGAGAGTTAAATTTAATGGTATTTCCTCAGGGCAGACTGAGGAGGAGAGAAAGGTAACGTTTGAGCTGAATTTGGCTACCAGTAAGTTTGCTATATCTTTTGTTTCACTGTAGGTGGCGCCATTAACAATGAGATCTGCACACAATTGTTTATCATGTTTGAGCTTGTGGATATAGCTAAAGAATGCCTTTATCCTTTGGCTGTGAGGCCAAATTAACCTCAAGTTTGGCTTTTGTAGACTTTGTCTTCTGAGTTATTTGTTTAGCATGATTCCATTTAAAAAGTCAGATAAGTTGTTTTTATCTTTGGACAGGAATGTTCCTGTATGCTTCTCCACTTCAGAAGTATCCCACAAAGAATTATGATGGTGATTCCCTTTCTCTTTTTACAGGACCTTCTAGTGCTGGGGAACTGTTTATCCAGTTCACCCCTGTCAGTATGATAGGGTTTTTTTTACTCCACAATATTCCTAGTTCCTGGAGAAAGGGGCTCCTGAAGACCATTTTTGGATCTGTCCTATTTTAATACCTTTCTTAGTGTCCCAAGTTTGAAGATGTTAAAACTCCTATCCATGTCCCTTAGGATCATCCCACAGGCCTTTCTTGTGACTTTAAGTTTGATGGATGCTTATTTGCACATCCCTGTCTATCCTCTTTTCAAGAAATACTTGAGTGTCTCATTACATTTTCAGTTTTCTGCTTTACTGTTTGTGAATAACCCATGACTGTAGAAAGGTCCTGTCATAGTTTTCTGTAGATTTCAGGGAATCCAAATTTCCCATATTTGGATGATCATCTTCTGTAGGCCTCTTCACAAAGCTTTCTTATGAAGGATCTGAACTTCACAATGAATTGCCTGCTCAGTCTAGAATTCAGTTGACCGTAAAAAAAAGTGTCTGTCTGACTGTATTCCAAAGCCTGATCTTCCTAGCATGCAGTATCAGCATCCTAAGAATGACAACTTTCCTTCCTTTGGACAAGGTACTGCTCTTGACAGAGTTCTTTCAGAACTTTCTGCCTTTGCTGATGACGTCAGCAAGGGTTTCTGACAGCCCTGGGGTTCATGGTATCAACTATTCATATGTTTCTTATGCCATACTCTTTTTTTTATTTTCTTCAAATCTTTTGGGTTGCTAATACCATGACCGGGATGGACCCCATTCCTAAGTCAAAGTATGATTAAAGTTCATGAAATTAGTATTGTTTCAATCTTGTCAGCCAGAAGTGCTCATCACAGCACCAGCAATGTGCCCAGTAATGACTCCCGCCATTCGTATGGAGTTTCATGTACTGGTAACATATCTAAATATGGTTGTAGATTCCTTTTTATAAGACCCGTTGCTCCTACTAGTATTGGAACTGTCCAGGTATCTCTCTCTTCCACATTGCTCTCATTTCTGCCTCCAAATCCTGATATTTTATGACTTGGTGTCTCTCTGTATGGAAGAAACTGTAGTCACTGGGTGTAGCGATTTCAGTGATCAGTGCTACTTTTGTTTTCTTTTCATGGACCAGTATATCTGTTTTTCTCGCATCTATCTTTTGAACTTTGGTAATGGGTGATCCCATGTGATGTAGACTTCATCATTTTCTATGATGCTGTGTGGCTCATGTTTCCAGTGTTTTTCAGCTACTTCAGTATGATGCTTTGTGGCTCATGTTTCCAGTGTTTTTCATGTACTTCAGTATGTTTGCACAATCTCCACTGCAACAGTCTTGCCGCATTATTATGCCTTTCAGTATAAGTCCTTCTGCCATTAGTATATCATAACCAGCAATAAGGTGTGCAACAGTTTCCAATTCTGTTTTACAAAACCTACATTTGTCTGTTTCTCCCACATGTTCAATGGACTGAGTAAACCGATGTGTACGTAACCTATCTTGGGCCGCCAATATTAACCTTTCATCTTTTGGTTTGAATTTGCCTGTCCTTGACCATTCCTGCATTCGATCCCGATAACATGAGGTTCTTCCAGGAGTTTTCTATACTTGCAACTATATTTATGCAGTTTCCACATTTCTTGCCTTCTCATCTGATCCTTCACCTTATATTCTTTCTTTTGTTTTTTGGCACATTCAGTTGCTGCCTGTTTTTTTTTTTTTTTTTTTTTTTTTATATATCTTCTTCTGGTTTGGTTTCCATTCCCACTTGACACCAGTATGCTTCTACTAGACTAAGCAGGAAAGTCATCTTAGAATTTATTCTCCTCATGTTTCAAACCTTTCACTACTTTTGGGTCTTGTGAAGTCAGCAGATGTGTGTGCAGTCCCATGATTACAGATCTGTAAATATAATCAATTTTAAGGAGGCCCATACCTCCTTCAGTACAGGGAGTATATAATCTTGGTATGCACTGATGTTTATAAATCATAATTAGCATGAAGCATCCTTCTTTTCGTGTCTAATCTGTCCAGCACGTTTTTGGGCCAGTCAGTCACGCCAGAACTGTAAGTTAGGATAGGAAGAGCAAATTGGTTTATAGCTTGAATTTTGCTCCTAGATGCCAGTGCCATTTTCAGGATTAATTTAAGTCGTCTAAAATATCCCTTAAGTTTTATTTGCATTTGTTCATGTTTTATTTTTGATCCTTCAGCAATTCCTAAATATTTATACACTCCCTCTTGCTCAAGTTTTTTTGTATCACGTTCTTGTCCCAAGATGGTTTCTTGGTGCTGCAACTTTCCTGCTTTTAAGGTTTCTTTTGCACATTTATCAAGACCAAATGCCATTCTTATATCATCAGAAAAAGTTTTGACTATTTGTAGTTGTGTTTTCAGCTCCTCATCTGATGAGCTATCCAGTTTAATTCATCAACAAAGAGAAGATGAGAAGTCTTTACACTTTGCTTTCTGAGAGCCAAATTATAGCCATGACCTAATCTGTTAAGTAGACAGTTTAATGGATTAAGGGCAACACAGAATAGCAGCATTGACAGGGAGTCACCCTGGGATATCCCCATTTGAATTTTTATCTCTGGAATAATAATTTGTCCTTTATCATGGCTTAATTGTAAAGTGGTCTACTACTGTTTCATGGTCACTGTAATGTTATCTATCAGTGTAAGGTGTATCCTGTACATTTTTAAGCACTCTTTTATCCATGAATGTGGGATACTGTCAAATGCTTTTTTGTAGTCAGTCCATGTCGTACTTAGATTCTTCTCCCTTTTTACAGTTCTCCGGTATGACTTTATTTAGCAACAGATGATATGACTTTTTTATTACCCTTTTGTTCTATTGCCATGATTGAATTTTCTTCTAAATGACTATAAACTCTGTCGGCATCAACTCCAGTGTATAGTTTATAAATCGTTGGAAGGCAAATTATTGGTCTATAATTTTTAGGGTAGCTTGCAGGTTCACTCTTAAGTAAAATCATTGATGTTCTTCGTCTCACATTGCTGCAGTCATAACCTGTGGGTAGTCCGCTGTCCTCGGTCGGCCCGAATACCAAAGAGCTAGTCTGGCGTCGGTCATTGTCGCCCAGAGCTGACGTCAGTACGTAGTAGTACTTAAGCACATGACCGACGCCATATCCTCAGTCTTTCTTGCCGCGTAGTCCGAAGCAGAAGCAGCGTTTGCAAGTGCCGTTCGGCGTTCTGAAATTTTCATTTATCGAGTTTCAGACCGAAGACCAAGTTGGGCTAAGTACCCGTTAGAAATTTTTGTCTTTTCTTGCCTCAGTTATCCGGATGTCAGAAAAAGTTAATAATTGCATTTCTTGTGGGAAACAGATACCTCATAGGGATTATCATTCTTTCTGTATTCCTTGCTTAGGGCCTGAGCACGACGTGGTCGGGTGTCGCTTTTGTGCTAGATTTAATAAGCGCACCATTAAAAGGAGATTAGACTGTGCCAGGCTTGTTTTCGGTAAGCGGTGTAACTATAACATGCCGTCGGATCCTCCGACGCCCGCTACCGCTAAAAAGCGTAAAGATAAATCTTTGAGGTCTAAACCGGATGAGTCGTCCGTTGCGGACGCCGGTTCTACAGAGCCTCCGGTTGAATCTGTGGATCCTGCCGAGGGTTCGGCTGAATCCCAGGGGGAACCTTTACTTTTGCAGGAGTTGGCCTCTCAGGAGGTGGGCCCAGCTGAGGGTGCTTCTCGGGTATCTGTAGTTCCATCTTTACAAAAGGTTATTAGGCCTTCTACTTCAGTGGCTAAAGGCCATGCTAAGGCCAAACCTTGTCTTGTTGGCCCTGGTCATAGTTCTAGCTCTCCAGCTTCTGTTCCTAAAAAGCATATGTTGAAAATGGCAGAGGACTTGATTACTTTGATCAGGGGTTCTATGCCCCCCCCAGAGAAGAGGCCTAGGGTGGAGGCAGATGTAGAGGGAATGGATCATTCTTCAGACTACTCTGATTCCTCAGCTGAAGAAATTCAGGATTTTCCTTCCTATTCAGATTCGGATGCAGAGGACTCCTGTCCTTCTGCTTCCCCTCCAGAGGAGTTTTCTTTTTCTGAGACTTTACATTCCATGAGGGAACATTTCAAGTGGGAAGGTCAGGATTTTTCAGATTCTCGGAAAAGGCTTAGGGAATTTTTGTTTTTGCCTCAGCATAGGCCCTTGGCTATTCCTCCTGTCTTAGATGTTGTTCAGGATGTTTTTTCTGAATCTTCCCTTAATCCTGATTCTTTGTCTCCTGCCCCTGTTAAACCAGACAGGTATTACAGAGCTCCAGAAGCACATAAGTATTTGTACAAGAGTCCTAGAGCTGATCCGGAAACTATTATTCAAGGTCCGAAGGGTGTTAGGGCTTCTGTGGCTAAGAATCCAGTTCCTTTGGATAAAGATTCTAGAGCGTTAGATAGGTGGGGGGAAAAAGTGTACACCTCCCCTACGTTAGCTATGAGGGCTTTGAATTGCCAATTTCATATGCGGAAGTATCAGAACTTTTTGTTAAGCCAATTGAAATCTAAGGTGGATGCTTTATCTGAGGGTATAGAGTGTAAGGAGCTCCAGGAGTTGGTTCATGCATCAGATCAAGTTGGCAAACATTCTTTGCAGTGTGGTTTCGATGCTCTTCAGGCTTCTTCCAGGGTGGCTGCTACAGGTTCAGTTATTCGTAGACATGCCTGGCTTAAGGATCAAAATTTGTCAGAGCATGTTAAGGCTCGGATTTTGGATGCTCCTCTTCAATCTGAAGTACTTTTTGGTCCTCCTGTGGAATCAGTTTTGAAAAAGATGAAAGGTAAGGCTAAGTCTATGCAGACGGTCAAGGATTTTATGCAGGTGCAGCCCCCTAAGTTTAGTAGGAATTGGCCTTCTAGAGGATGGTCTTATCCTTCTTCGGACTATCAGTCTAAGGGCAGGTCTAGACGTGGTAGAGGCAGGGCTCACGCTCAGGGTTCTTTCAGACCTAGGACTTGGAGTTCTCCTGCACAGTCTTCTGGTGAGGGCAGGGGTCAGCCCTTTCGTAAACAGACCCAATGACCTGTATCTTCAGCTGTCAGACCCTTCTTTACTGGCAGCTCCTCTAGGAGGAAAGTTGGGACTTTTCAAACAAAACTGGCATTTGGTCACCCAGGACAAATGGGTGTTGGATATAATAAATCAAGGTTACAAGTTTTATTTTCACACTTTTCCTCCTTTCAAAGGCATGCCGGATGTGCCTCCTCAGCAAAGGCTGGAGGCTCAGGAGCAAATTTCTTTGCTTTTGCAGATGGGGGCAATTCAGGTGGTCCCTCCGTCAGAAGTAGGCCTAGGATTTTATTCCCGTCTATTCCTAGTGCCAAAGAAAGGAAACACTTGGAGGCCAATTCTGGATTTGTCCATTCTCAATACCTACCTAGACATTCCAAAGTTCAAGATGTTAACATTGCAACAACTTCTGCCTATGCTAGGCAAAGATCACTGGATGGTAACCCTGGATCTCAAAGAGGCCTATCTTCACATCCCTATCAGGCCCAGCTGCAGGAGATTCCTGAGATTTCGGGCTGGTACTTCTCATTATCAGTTCTCTGCATTGCCCTTTGGTTTATCTACTGCGCCCAGGGTATTCACAAAAGTTCTGGCTCCTGTAATTGCTTTCTTCAGACAGAGAGGAATACAAATTTATCCTTATCTGGACGATTGCCTGATTCTTGCTCAAGACAAGACAAGTTACTACAACATCTCCAGTATGTAATGGCAGTTTTAAGGTGCCTAGGGTATTCTGTGAACGAAATAAAGTCCAGTCTAGTGCCCTCTCAGGACATGTGCTTTCTGGGTGTGAGACTGAATACAGCTTCTCAGATGGCATTTCTGACCCCGGACAAACAAAGAACTCTTCATCTATACTTCCAACAGTTATCAGTAATGCCCAGGCTGACTGCAAGGACAGTCCTTCAAGCCTTGGGGTTCATGGCATCTTGCATTCTAGTACTTCCCAATGCCAAACTGCATATGAGGAAGCTACAATGGTATCTCAAAAGTGTGTGGACTCAACACTGCCACGGTTTGGACACTGTCATTCGGATTATACCTTGCATCCAGAAGGAATTCTTGTGGTGGGCTCAGGAATGTCACCTAAACAAGGGACTCTCTGTGACCCGACCAGAGGCGAGTCAGATCCTAACGACGGATGCCTCGGACTTGGCTTGGGGAGCACACTTCAATGGGAAATGGATACAAGACATGTGGCCTCCCAAACTACTACATTTGCATATCAACATGAAGGAGATGTTAGCAGTCCAATTTGCTTTGATGGCCTTCAAGGACTTACTTCAGCCGGGACAGGTGTTGATTCAGACAGACAACACAACAGTCATGTGGTACATCAACAAGCAGGGGGGAACCCATTCCTACCCTCTTTGCAGACAAGCAATGATTTTGTGGGAGACTGCTCTGAGTTTGAAAATCAATCTTCAAGCACGGTTTCTGCCAGGAGCACAGAACTCCCTGGCAGATGTATTGAGCAGGCAAATTGTGGATCCCCACGAGTGGAAACTGGATCCTCAGGTATTCAAACAATTGACCGTGGCTTGGGGAACTCCAGACATAGATCTGTTCGCTTCTCCACTGAATTTTCAACTGCCAAAATTTTGCACAAAGATGTTCCACCCAAATGCTTGGAAAGTGGATGCTCTATCTTTCAGTTGGAACAACCTTCACGTCTATGCTTTCCCTCCTCTGCCTCTTCTTCCCAAGGTACTCTTGAAAGTCAGGCGGGACAAGCCTTCCATGATTCTAATAGCACCAGGTTGGCCACGTCAGCATTGGTATCCTCTGCTGGGGAGTCTAATTCAGGAGCCTCCTTGGCCTTTGCCACAGATTCCTCATTTGTTATCCCAGTCAAACAGTCATTTTCTCAATGTCAGGGTGCAGTCCCTGCATCTAACAGCCTGGCGTATTCTGTATTAGAGCCGGTGGGGTCTCAGCTTCCTCAACAGGTTTTAGATGTCATTTTGGAAGCCAGGCGGCCTAGTACTCGAAAAGGTTATGCTGATAAATGGAGGAGATTTTTTCTTTGGAGTTCAGCAAAGGGCTTTGATGTTTCAGTACCTAATTTGAGTTTTGCACTACAGTATCTTACTGAATTACTGGACAAGGGTTTGTCATTCTCTTCTGTGAAGGTTCATGCTGCAGCCATTTCTGCTCACTATGATTGTGACCCTCCTTTATTTTCTCACCCTTTGTTCAAACAATTTCTTAGAGGGGCAAAAAATATAAGACCCCCACGTAGAGCTCCTACTCCTTCCTGGGATCTCAATTTTGTGTTGGAGAAGCTTACTTTACCTCCTTTTGAACCTGCAGCTACGTCTGAGTTGAAGTTTTTGTCTTGGAAGACTGCTTTTTTGTTGGCCATTACTTCTGCTAGGAGGGTATCTGAATTGCAGGCACTCATGGCAGTTGAACCCTTTCTGATATTCCATAAGGATAGAGTTTCTTTGCGTACTAACCCTGCTTTTATGCCTAAAGTGATTTCTAATGTGGCCTTGAACCAGTCTATTCATTTGCCTACTTTTTATGCTGATCCCCAAAATAAGGGGAAAAGTCTTACATTCTTTGGATATCCACAGGCAGTTACGTTATTATTTGAGCAGAACTAAAGAGTTCAGACAGACTCAACAATTATTTGTTTCCTTTGCTTTGGGTTCACAAGGGAAAGCTGTTTCAAAGCAGACTATTTCTAAGTGGATTGGTCAATGTATTGCTTTTTGTTATTCTCATCATGGGAAGAATGTTCCTGCTGGGATCAGACCTCATTCTACTAGGGCTACTGCCACATCTACTGCTTTTTGAGGGGGGTAGCTACTAAGGATATTTTGGAGGCAGCTACTTGGAGTTCAGTACACACTTTTACTAAGCATTACCATCTCCCTCTTTATTCCAAGTCCAGGGCTGGGTTTGCCACTGCAGTTTTACAGGGCATGTTAGCAGCTCCTAATGCTATTTAGTTTGCCAGCCTCCCTTTTCCTTTGCTTTGGGATTCTACCCACAGGTTATGACTGCAGCAATGTGAGACGAAGAACATAGTACAGTTTTGTACCTACCATAAATGTAGATGTTCGAGGATCTACATTGCTGCAGTCCTATTATCCCTCCCTCCTTCCCCTCTATACTTTGGGGTTGCTGTGTTGCTTTTTGGGATACTCTTTATTTCCACACTGGTGGTTGTTGGGTGTTTACTATTTTGGCTCTGGCCTTTCATTTTTAGGCCTTCTGACATCTGGGGCAAGAAAGACTGAGGATATGGCGTCGGTCATGCGCTTAAGTACTACTACGTACTGACGTCAGCTCTGGGCGACAGTGACCGACGCCAGACTAGCTCTTTGGTATTCAGGCCGACCGAGGACAGCGGACTACCCACAGGTTATGACTGCAGCAATGTAGATCCTCGAACATCTACATTTATGGTAGGTACAAAACTGTACTTTTTTCCTGTTAGCTAGGTTGGTGTCTATTCAGGGTGCACGTATAAATGGTTCGTACTCATGGCTAAATCTTTGTGCAAAGATGTTAATGCCTTTAACTAGAAGTTAGGCACTGCATCTGGGCCTAGGGTTTTCCATTTAGAGACTTTTCTTAACTTTGTTTCAATATTTCTGGCTGTTACTTCATCCTATTTCATATCCTGTAGCTTTGAACTTGTTAGAATTTATTTTACCTTTTATATCCACTTAGCATCTTTGTTATGATCCACTGGATCTTCATAAATCTCAAAAATGTATGTCTTTCTTCTTTGTTGGTTGGTCTTTCAATTCCTTTTACTTTGTTTCCTAATTCTCTATATAACTTTTTGCAGTCATCAGTAAATTGCTTATTTTGTACTTTACCTTTATATTTATCTGCGTATCTTCTAAGTTTTTCTCCCTGTGCTGATATTTTTAGTTTATTTGCAATAGTGCACGATAAATCCTGATCCGTTATAATAGTGCGTATTGCTTTTATCACATATATCTTTGAGTATTTTTATTGATCTGTTCTCTTTTCTGTACTCTTTTAACAGTGACACCTGTCTTAATTGCTTTATAGATCTGTTGATGTCCATTTCATTATGCATTACAATTGGGTCTTCAGATCCAAGCTGGACACTTCTACAGACATATATTATCCAAGCCTCAGACTCCTTCCTCTCCCGTTATGCGTCACTCCTCCTCAAACCACCAGATCTTGTTTACTGCCATTACAGTCCAGATGTGATTGTGAGCCGTTGCTTCTCAGGTAGTTTTTTTCTTTGAAATGTAGCGGTTCTCTTTTCTAAAATCCATCTCTGCTTTCCTCTGTGTGTTGTGTGTTTTACAGTTTAGTGTAGTTCTACCTCCCCTCCTGTTATTCTACCAGTAGTTTTTTGCTGGTGTTGGATCCTTCCCGACATTTCTCTTTCTTTCCTTTCTTTATTCCTTTCTCAGAAAAAAAAAACTTTACCACTGTCTTTCTTTTTTTTTTTTTTTTTTTAACATTATAACAAGTAGAACTGCCCATCAGCAAACAAAATCCAATGCTGGAAAAACACCACAAAATCGCAAAAGAACTAGCAAGGCTACCACAGCTGTTAGCGTAAACTTTAATAAAACAACTGATAAAACAAAGGATAAGCGCTTTCGCGTGTTATGCTTCTTCAGATCCATCCATAGAACTAAAAAGCATGTTTTTAAAAACAAATTACACCAATCACAAGACAAATAGTTATCCAATGAGGTTAACAGTTCAATTTATGCCCCTTTAGATATGTGCTACCTGTATTAATTGATGGCTTCCCTGTTCCTGTGCCATCCACCTTTTCCAAGTGATTAGCTTTGGGAATCTCTCAATATTGATATACTGCACCAGTGGTCTTAGAAGGGCGAAGTACAATTGTCTAAGAACATACAATAAGAGTAGGTGTCTTACTGATCACTGTTGCTATATTACTTCACACCGTAGTATCATAGGAGGTTACTAGGCTGTTAGCCCTGAGGCCCTTATAAGTTTAGCCAAGAGTTTAGCCCATGTTTAGACAAGTCAGCACCCAAAGCCCCTGTCCAGCAGGGACACAAGTGGAATCCCAGGGGTGTATTTTCTGTTTCCCATCCAGTTATCCAGGTTGTGCTTTAAAAGGGATAATGAGGTACTCTGCTTGACTTGGTGAGGGAGTCTATCCCACAGATGGGGGAGCCTCTGGGACACAAATCGTTGAGATCACGCATACGGGTTACTCGACTGGAGCTTGATTTGTGGATATGCAGCAGTCCCATCAAGGCAGGTTCTGAGATTGCTTTGTATGCCAGACAGAGGTCACCCCTGAGGAATATCTCTGAAATTGAGTAAAGGGACAGGGCTTTTAGCCTGTGTATGGTAGACGTTTGAGACCCTGGATTCTCCTGGTGAGGAACCTCTATGGTCTCTCCATCTGCTGCATGTGCTTTGCGAGGTACATGCTGAAGGGGGCGTTGTACTCAATAATTGGCCTTATAAAGGAAGAATACAAGGAGGTTATGACCTCTTTGCCCCTGGATGCGATATCTTTACTTATGAGGTGGGCCGTGTAGAAAGCTTTCTGTACAATGGAAGCAACATGGTGGTCAAAAGTCAGGTTGCTATCAACCTGGGTGCCCAAATCCCTCGCTACTGATTGTGTACTTAGGATGTTGTTATTAATGTGATAATAGGTGGGGATGTCACTCTCTCCCCAAAGGGGATGATAATGCATTTTTTGACTTTCAGCTTGAGGCCATGTTTCTGGCACCAATCATTTGTTTGGGTGAGACACTCTTGGAGGATGTCCACATCACTTGTGGAATTGATGAGCGCACCCATCTTGCAGTCATCTACAGACTTGGTCAGCCATGGCCCACTGGTTTTGGCCTGCACCTCAGAGAAGTACAACCCGAATAACAGATGCCCCAAGACCGATCTCTGGAATATGTCACTTATTACAGGTCTACTGCTTGTGGTGGCTTTCCCTGTTTTGATTAGGTGGGTTCTATCAGTGAGCCAGTTTGCTACCCATCTGGTAACATATAGATTGATGCCTAGTTGAGAATTTATCTGTTATGCCCTAGTGGGGAATAGCGTTGAAGGCTTTGGCCAGGTCAAGGTAGGCGGTGTCTTCCCCTCTTCTATGGCTTTGGTGACTTTCTCAAGTCGACCAGATTTAACAGACTTGACCTCCCCTTGACAAAGCCAAACTGTGTGGGGTCGAGTGTTTGGAGGTTGCCAATGTCCCTGTTAATGAGGTCCATTGTAATCCGTTCCAAGGCCTTGCAGATCAGGCTAGTTAGGCTGATGGATCTATAATTTCCCGGATCAGTGGACGTTCCGCCTTTGTGTAAAGAGATGACAATGGCTGTCCTCCACTTGGCTGGGACAAAGCCAGTACTCGGGTTTTGATTGAATAAGGTGCCTAATGGTGCTGCAAGTTCATGCCTGCGTTCATGTAGGATGCAGCCTGGAATGTTATCCGGTCTCATGGAGGCTGTATTTTTTGCCTTTGAGAGGGCAGTGATGACCTGTTCCCGAGAGATATGGGGTGAGGGGCAGGTACTGGGGATGTCCTGATCTACTAATGGGGGACAGAGGGGAGAAGTTTTCACTAAATCTGTCAGCCAGTATATTGGCTGTCTACAGCATGTGTGTATGTGGTGTCCTCAACCACCAGTTCTAAACAAATCTGGGTGCTTCTTTTGAGATTGCAGACATATGTGAAGAAGGCCTTATGATTGTCTCTAGTAGATGTGGCCAGTTTGGACTCTAAGTTGGCTTTACAGAATTTCACTAGTGCTCTTATTTGCTTGTTCAGGCTAAGGAGAGATTGCTTCCAATTTGGACACCTGCGCCTTCTTGGTCCTGGACAGCAATTTTTTTTCCTTTTGTTGTATAGTTTTATTTATTGCAGATGTCCACCAGACAGGTTTACACTTCTTGCAGAGGATGATTTTTGTCCTGTCGGGTATTCCTGATTCCGTACATCTAGATAAATGCTCATATAGTACTTTGGTGTAGATTTGGACATTGGTGGTAGATCCTACAGAGGGGGAGGGAGCTGTGAAGCTGTTTATACCATCCCTCAGGAGGTTGTAATCAGCTTTGGAGAACTTTTTTTTGTTTGACCCTAGCTAGAGGGGGGTCAGGGGAGATGGTGACTTCAAAAGTGACCACTTTATGGTCTGATCCTACCAGGGAGGATGATACTGTAGAGATGCTGCGGTGGTTACTCATGTTGGTTAATACCAAGTCCAAGATATCACCTCTTGTGGGGGTATCGACTAGCTGTTCAAGGTATTTGCATTGATAAAGTCAGGGAATCTCTAAGTATTTGTGGCATGAGTAGTTTTTTCAGTCTATGGTTGAGTAATTAGTCACCCAGGATCAGGGTAAAGGGTTGAATATTGATAGATTTGAAGAGGTCCAGATAGGTGGAGTGGGTATCTTGAGTCAAATTTGGGGGCATATAGCTAGCTATAATTTGAATTAGGGGTCTTGTCAATGGTTAACTGCACCTGGAGTGTCTCCTGTGTGTCATACTGTTTGACCAGCCTGGAGGTGTGTGTGTCTTTAATATATATTGAACCTCCACCTCCTTTGGCTTTGCTGCTCACAGTTTGGGGCCTGAATGTATGATGGGATGAGTAACCAGGTAAGGCTAGGGTGCTCTCTACAGCTTTGAACCAGAATGTTCTTCGTGTTTCACTGTTGCAGTCATTACACTTGGGTTATCCTGCTGGCAGGCTACCCGCAGTCGGCCTGAATTCCAAAGTCGTGGTCCGGCGTCGGTTGCTGTCACCTCTTCCCTGACGTCAGTGCGCCGGGGTATAAAAGATGCAGCTGACGCCATTTTCTTCAGTCTTTCTTGCCACGCGGTGCCCGAAGCAAAAGCAGTTCGCAAGTGCCGGTCGGCAGACTCCTGAGATTTTTGAAATTGAATTTCAGATCCGAAGTCTTCTATAAAGCTAAGTACCCCATTGGGGAAACTTTTTTCTTGCTCCAGACTGATATCAGAAAAAGTTAACAACTGTATTTCTTGTGGGAAGCAAATACCTCCTAAGGATTTTCATTCTTACTGTATTCCTTGCCTAGGCCCTGACCACGACGTAGCTAGTTGTCTGTTTTGTGCTAGATTTAACCAACGCACTATTAAGCATCGGTACGGTTTTGCTTTTCATTACTTTGGCCGAAGGTTTAACTATATAATGCTGTTGGAACAACCGACGACCGGAATTCATAAAAAGTGCAAGGAAAAAGGCATCCGAGATCCAAAACCGATGAAGAAGCCTCTTCTAGGCCAGTCGCCAGTTCTCAGTGAGGCGCTTTCGCAGCCCCTGACACCCTCTACCTCAGAGCCACAGGCCGCCTCCAACTTCCACGTGGAGACAGCTAGGCCTCTGGATACTCAAGGTATTGGGCCTTCGGAAACTAATCCCTCAGATGGGGCCGGAGCCGCTGAGCAGGCATCAGCTTCTGATGGTGTTTTCAGACCTACACAGCTTTATATCAAGCCATCTTCAGCATCCAAGACAAAGACTAAAACAGTTTTAAAGACAAGGAAACAAGTACATCATTCTCCAGGACAGACTTCCATGCCTAAGAAACAGATGCTCAAAATGGTCAAAGACCTAATTACTTTGATCAGGGGTTCCCATCCCCCTCCTGATAAGAGGCCTAGGCAAGATACTGGATATGATTCCTCTGACCACGTTTCCATTTCCTCTGACTCCTCTTCAGAGCAGGGATACTCTATTCCTCCCTATGAGGATTCTGATGCTGAAGAATCTATTCCTTCAGCTTCTCCTCCTGAGGATTTCTCATTTGGGGAAACCCTGCATACCACGAGGGAGCATTTCCACTGGGAGAGCCAAGATTACTCAGATTCTAAGAAAAGGTTGAGAGATTTTCTTCTACTACCTCAACACAGACCTCTTGTTATTCCACCTGTTCTAGACATTGTAGATGATGTATTTTCAGAGCCTGGCCTGTCTCCAGACTCTCTGCCTCCCGCACCTGTTAAGCCAGACAGATACTACAGGGTTCCAGATTCTCATAAATTTCTATATAAAAACCCTGCTGCTGACCCAGAAACTATTTCTCAGGGTCCCAAAGGAGTCAAGGCTGCTACTGCAAAAAACCCTGTCCCCTCAGATAGAGATTCTAGGGCATTGGACAGATGGGGGAAAAAAGTTTACACTTCTGCTACCTTGGCTGTAAGAGCTTTAAATTGTCAGTTTCATATGCTTAAATATCAGCAATACTTAATGTCTTTGTTAAAACAGAAAATGTTGACAAATTCTGAATGTTCTGAGAACAAGGAATTACAGGATTTATTGCATGCAGCTGAACAAGTGGGAAAACATACTTTGCAATGTGGTTAAGATTCGCTGGAGGACTCTTGCAGGACCGCTGTTACAGGTTCTGTTATTAGAAGGCATGCTTGGTTAAAGGAACAGACTCTGCCTGATCATGTTAAAGCAAAATTATTGGATGCTCCATTACAGCATGGTACTTTGTTTGGTGTTAAGGCAGAAGAGGTGTTGAAGAAAATGGAGGATAAAGCTAAATCTATGCAGACTGTAAAGGATTTCTTACAGGTACAGCCACCCAGATCTAGCAGGAACTGGCCTTCTAAGAATTGGTCCTTTCCCGTGTCAGACAGGCCACAAAGAGGCAGATACAGACACCCTAGGGGCAGACGACAGCCCCAGGGCTCATACAGGCCCAAACAATGGGGTGCTTCTACCTCCAAAAGTGGAGAAGACAAATCCCTGCCATATAGGAAACAGTCCCAATGACTTCCCTCTGCCAATGCCAAGCACTTATCTTTTGGCAGCACCCTTAGGGGGAAAGCTAGCACTTTTTTCACAAAATTGGCACACGATCACCCAGGACAAATGGGTCCTAAATATAGTCTCTCAGGGCTACAGGTTCCACTTTCACACCCTTCCAAAGGCAAAAGGTATGCCAGACCTGCCACACAATCAATGGGCAGAGGCACAAAAACAAGTTTCATCTCTGATATAATGAGGGCCATTCAGCCAGTGTCACAACAAGAACAGGGACAAGGATTTCACTCAAGACTTTTCTTAGTACCAAGAAAGGACAAAGCATGGAGACCAATTCTGAACCTGTCTATTCTAAATACTTTTATGGACGTTCCAAAATTCAAAATGTTGACCCTACAACAGCTTCTGCCCATGCTGGGCAAGAAGTCTTGGCTTGTAACTTTGGACCTCAAAGAGGCATACCTGCATGTCCCAATCGGACAATCTTGCAGAAGATGCCTCAGATTCATAGCTGCCTCAGTGCACTACCAATTCTCTGCACTGCCCTTTGGCTTATCTACTGCGCCCAGAGTCTTCACAGAATGCCTGGCACCAGTAATTGCATTTTGCAGACAAAGAGGAATTCATAGGTTCATAGGTAGGTACTAGGCTATTGGCCCTAGGGTCTATATAAGCCTAGCCAAAACATGTACCCTGGCTTTTGCCACCCAAGAAAATTATTTTCCTGTGCTCCTGTTGAGCAGAGCCACAGAAGTGATCCCTGGGGTGAATTTCCCATTTCCCATCCAATCATCAAGATTTTTCTTGGAGTGCTAATGAGGAGCTCTGTTTGACATAGGTAGTATGTTCCAGAGTATGGGAAGTCTCTGGGACAGGAATCTATCCCTCCAGCATTTACTGTTTATTGTGGTGACAAGGTTTAGGTCCCTAGAGCGTGTATCTTGGAGGGATTGGGATTTCTTTAAGTGGAGCATGTCCAACAGCTCTGGGTTTGACATAGCTTTGTATGTTAGGCAGAGATCGCCCCTGAGTAGGCGATATGCGATGGAGTAAAGCTGTAGTTTTTTGAGACGGTCTCATGGGGCATCTGTTTGAGGCCAGTAATCCTCTTTGTGAGGTATTTCTGTGGTCTTTCCAGTTGTTGTAGATGTCTTGTGAGGTACATGCCAAAAGGGGCGTTTTACTCTATAATGGGTCTAATGAGTGATGAGTGGAGGGGAACAATGACCTCTTTTTTTCTGGATGAGAATCCTTTTGTGATGGGATGAGCCACGTAGAAGGATTTCGTGACCACTGTGGCGATGTGATTATCAAAAGAGAGACTACTGTCCACCTGTGTCCCAAGGTCTCTTATCACATTTTCAGCATTAAGTAGACTACCAGCTATGTGGTAGTTCATGGGTACAGTTTTTTTACCAAAGGGAATGGCAATACACTTTTTGGCATTGAGCTTCAGGCCATGGCTTTGACACCAGGTATCTGTCTCAGTGAGGCCCTTTTGTAGATGTCCTTCAAGAATGCAACTGCAGTCATAACATGTGGGTTGTCCTGCCTCAGGCAGCCCTCGGTCGGCCGGATTCCAAAGTCTGGGTCCGACGTCGGCTGATGTCGCATTTCTCTCCGACGTCAGAGCGGCTGGAGTACATAAGCATCAGCCAACGCCATTTTCTTCAGTCTTTCTTGCCGCGGTGCCTGAAGCAGAAGCAGTTCGCAAGTGCCGGTCGGTCAGCTCCTGTATTCTATGATACCGAAGTCATCGAAAAAGCTAAGTACCCCGTTGGGGACCTTTTCTTGCCTCAGCCCTTTGTCAGAAATTACTGAAAAAGTTAACAATTGTCTTTTTTGTGGTAAACTAATACCTCATAAGGATTTCCACTCTTACTGCCTCCCTTGCCTGGGCCCAGACCACGACGTCTCGGCCTGTGTAGCCTGTGCTCGCTTCAACAAGCGCACTCTCAGGAGCCGGGCGGAGTTCGCTGAAGATTTTTTCGGCGATAAATTTGCCTACACCATGCCGTCGGATCTTCCGACATCGCAAACACCCAAAAAGCGAGTGCTCCGGTTCCCTCTGAGACGGTCTCTCCACCGCTCCGAACCGAAGACACCGCGTTACCGACGACTCCGATTCCAGACATTACTCCGACGCCAGTTATAGATTTTCCTCCGGATACCGAAACCGAGGAAATGCCCGAGACCATTGCTGTAGACAAGGTCACTCCTGCACGTGGAGCTGCCAGGCCTCCTATGGCCATGTCTATTAAGGCCTACACTAGGGCTAAGGCAGCCAGCAAAACAAAGCATATTACCTCTAAATCCCTACCTCAGCCGACTCTGGAGACACAAATTATGTCCATGGCTGCGGATTTAATTTCCATGATTAGAGGTTCACAGGCCCATCCTGAGAGAGCATCCCAGCCTCCTCCTGAAAAAAGGCCCCGGGTTGAACCCTCTGACCCTACTCCTTCAGATGAAGACTCTGAGGGCTCTGTCCACTCTGATAGCCAGGAAGAGCTCTTCCAGACTTATGAGGACTCGGATGCAGAAGATTCCATCCCTTCGGCCTCCCCTCCTGAGGATATTTCTTTTGGGGAAGTTCTGCACACCATGAGGGAACATTTCAAGTGGCAGGGTCAGGAATATTCTGATTCTAGGAAACGCCTTAGGACTTTCCTTAAGAAGCCTCAGCACAGGCCCTTAGCTATTCCTCCTGTACTTGATGTTCTGGATGATTTGTATTCTGACTCTAGTGCTACCCCTGATTCTCTTCCTCCTGCTCCAGCCAAGCCAGACAGGTATTACAGGGTCCCAGAAACTCATTCCCATTTATTCAGGGCCCATTCTGCTGATTTGGAAACTAGTTCACAGGGGCCTAAAGGAGTTTCAGCCTCCACCTCAAAAAATCCCTTGCCCTCCAACAGGGAAGCTAGGTCTTTAGAGAGATGGGGCAAAAAGGTTTACACATCCACTACCTTATCTATGAGAACTTTAAATTGCCTTTTTCATATGTTTCAATATCAGGATTATCTCTTAGAAGATTTACAAAAAACATTAGCTTCTCCTGATCCTGTAGACAGGAAGAATTTGCAGGAAGCTGTACATAACACTCAGCAAGTAAGCAATCACTTCCTGCAGTGTGGATATGATGCACTGGAAGCTTCATGTAGGGCAGCTATGACAGGGGCAGTGATTCGTAGACATGCTTGGTTAAAAGATCAACCTCTACCAGATCATGTAAAAGCAAAACTTTTGGATGCACCTTTGGAAAAGAACAAGCTTTTTGGTGCAAATGCTAAGGATGTGTTAAAGACCATCGAAGAAAAAGCAAAATCAGTTCAGACTGTGAAAGATTTCCTCCAGGTTCAACCCCCCAGATTCAGTAGGAATTGGCCTTCAAAAAACTGGTCCTTTCCTAATCCAGAAAAGTTTCAAAGGGGTAAGAACAGACGTGGTCGAGGAAGAGGCCAATACAGAGGCCCTTACAGGGGACGTCAGTGGCAGCCAGGAAACCAAAGAAGTGACGCAGGGGTTTCACCTGCCCAACAACCACAAACTCAATGACTTTCCTCTACTACCGCCTACCAGGGAACAACTAGAAGCTCCCTTGGGCTGGAAATTATCTCTGTTTGCAGAAAACTGGCACAGACTAACAAAGGACAAATGGATTTTGGACATTATAGACCGAGGATACAGGTTTCATTTTCATACCTTACCAAGAAAACAAGGCATGCCAAACCTACCACAAAATCAAAGGGCAGAGGCTATCAAGCAAATCACTCTGCTGACTCGAATGAAAGCAATATAAAGAGTTCCACAACAAGAACAAGAACAGGGGTTTTACTCAAGACTGTTCCTTGTTCCAAGAAAAGAATCTCAATGGAGACCAATACTGGACTTGTCCGCATTAAACACCTTTCTCATAGTACCAAAGTTCAAAATGCTGACTCTACAGCAACTTCTTCCCATGCTGGGCAAGGAGTCGTGGCTGATCACTCTGGACCTCAAGGAGGCATACCTGCATGTCCCTATCAGACACAGCTGCAGAAGATACCTCAGATTTCTTGCAGGGCCAGAGCATCATCAATTCTCAGCATTGCCATTTGGCTTGTCTACTGCCCAGAGTATTTACAAAATGCCTGGCTTCAGTAATTGCTCATTGCAGGCTCCAGGGTATACAAATTTACCCGTACCTGGACGACTGCCTCATACAAGCCGACGACAAATTGATGTTGACAAAAAACCTGGATTATGTCATACGATTACTTCAAGCTCTGGGATACACAGTCAACTTCCAAAAGTCAAGACTGCAGCCATCCCAGCAAATAATCTTCTTAGGAGCCAAACTAGACACAGCCTCTCAGATGGCTTACCTGACAGAAGACAAGCAAGAGAAGTTAACTCATTACTTCAAAGGTTTAGCAAAACTCACCCAGATGACTGCAAGGAGATTCCTACAGGCCCTGGGTTACATGGCATCCTGCATTCTACTGGTTCCATTAGCAAAACTGCACATGGGAAAGCTTCAATGGTACCTAAAAAGCATTTGGTCTCAACACAGCAACAACTTGGAGACAATCATACCACTCATTCCATGCCTACAAAAGGAATTCCTATGGTGGGCCTCGGTGAGCCAGAAAAACACAGGTATGTCATTCAAAAAACCACAGATAACACAGACCATGACTACAGACGCCTCAGACCTTGGATGGGGGGCGCACATGGAAGGCAGGTGTATACAAGGGCAATGGTCTCCAAAGGAAACACATATGCATATAAACCAAAAGGAAATGCTGGCAGTAATGCATGCCATCGAGGCTTTTCAACACCAACTCCAGCAAGGCCATTTAATGATACGGACAGACAGCACCACTGTGATGTGGTACATCAACAAGCAGGGGGGCACCCACTCTTACCCCCTTTGCAGACTGACAATGCAGCTTTGGGAAAAATCACTGAGCCTAAACATCCAGTTACAATCCCAGTTTGTTCCAGGAAAAGACAATGTGTTGGCGGACAACCTAAGCAGGAATTTCACAGATCCACATGAGTGGAGGTTACATCCAAAGGCCTTCAGACAACTCACTTCGACATGGGGCAAGCCAGAAGTGGACCTATTTGCCTCTCACCTCAACCATCTTCTACCAAAATTTTGCACAAGGACATACCATCCAAAAGCTTGGAAAATAGATGCCCTCTCATTCAACTGGAACTCCCTAGCAATCTGTGCATTCCCACCTCTGCCACTGATGACCTCAGTATTACTAAAGATCAAAGCAGAGAAGCCCAAGGGGATCATAATAGCTCCGGATTGGCCAAGACAACACTGGTACCCACTACTACGGAGCATATGTCACACCAGGAGGTGGGCCCTTCCTCAGTGGCCTCTACTTTTGACTCAACACAATTTCGAAACACTGCATCCAAACCTTCAGACACTGCAGCTAACAGCTTGGGAGATCCCATAAATAACTTCAGCCTATCTGTCTCTAAGGAAGTTCAGCGGATACTAACAAAGGCTCGAAGACCATCCACCAGAAAGGTTTACTTAGCAAAGTGGAAAAGATACAGCAATTGGAATACCAACAAGGGACATGATGCTTCATTGCTGAACATCCCACTTATCTTGGAATATTTGGCAGATATGTTAAAGAACGGCCTCTCATATTCTTCCATAAAGATACATGCATCTGCTATTTCAGCTAGATACAACACTGATCCTCCTGTTTTCTCTCACCCCTTACTAAGACAATTCCTCAGGGGAATCAAGAACATTAAGCCACCAAGAAAGACCCCAGTGCCAGCCTGGGACCTCAATTTTGTCTTAGAAAAACTGACTCTACCTCCTTTTGAGCCAGCAGCTTCAGTTGACTTGCAATTTCTCTCATGGAAGACAGCTTTCCTGTTGGCAATTACCTCAGCAAGAAGGGTTTCGGAGCTACAGGCCCTAATGGCAATACCACCCTTTATTATTTTTCACAGAGACAGGGTTTCATTAAGGACCAACCCTACCTTTATGCCAAAGGTGGTATCTAGGGTTTCTCTAAATCAAGCCATTCATCTGCCTGCTTTCTTCCCCAATCCTGAGAATAAGGGGGAAAGACTTTTGCATACCTTGGACATTCACAAACAACTTTGATACTACCTGGACAGAACCAAGGCCAGTAGGAAGTCTGAACAACTTCTTGTAGCTTACGCCCCTGCAGTCCAAGGAAAAGCAATTTCAAAACAGACTATTTCTAAATGGATTGGACATTGCATCAGATTCTGTTATTCCTTTCATGGAAAGACTGTTCCAGCCAATGTCAGGCCACATTCCACCAGAGCTACAGCCACCTCTACAGCATTTTTAAGAGGGGTGCCTACCAAGGACATTCTAGAAGCTGCTACATGGAGCTCCGTGCATACATTCTCCAAACACTACAATCTCCCTCTATATTCCAGATCCAGAGCAGGCTTTGCTTCGGCAGTCCTGCAGGGTGTGATTGCCACACCATCTCTTTCCTAGTGCATACCTCCTCCCCCAGCTAAGCTATGGTATTCTACCCACATGTTATGACTGCAGTTGCATTCTTGAAGGACATACAGTTTTGTACCTACCATAAATGTAGATGTCCGATAGACATGCAACTGCAGTCGGATTTTCCCTCCCTCCCTATGCCTAGGGTCCACTTCTATCCCTGTTACACCATAACAGATATCCCCAGCTAAGAGTATTTGTTTTATTGCTCTTTTACTTGTTTGGAATCCTGTTTTTGTCTTCCAATTTGATTACAGCCTTCCTTGGAGGGCACCTGGCATCTGGGGCAAGAAACACTGAAGAAAATGGCGTCGGCTGATGCTTATGTACTCCAGCCGCTCTGACGTCGGAGAGAAATGCGACATCAGCCGACGTCGGACCCAGACTTTGGAATCCGGCCGACCGAGTGCTGCCTGCGGCAGGACAACCCACATGTTATGACTGCAGTTGCATGTCTATCGGACATCTACATTTATGGTAGGTACAAAACTGTACTTTTGTCCACATCGTTAGGAGTTTCGATTATGGCTCCTAGTTTGCAGTCATCTGCAAACTTTGTTAGCCAAAGACCTTCTGTGTTAGCCTGCACTTCAGAGAAGTAGATACCAAACAGGAGAGGACCCAGGATTGAACCCTGTGGTACTCCACTTGTCACTGGTCTGAAGTCATATTTGGAATCCGCTACTTTCACAGTGTGGGTTCTGTCCATGAGCCAATTGAACCCATCTTGTGACATAGGGATTTATACCTAGTTTAGTGAGCTTATCTATAATTCCAGCGTGGGGGATGGTGTCGAAAGCCTTGGCGAGATCTAGATAAGCTGTGTGAACCATTTTACCCTCATCTATGGCTTTGGTGACTGCTTCAGAGAAGTCATCAGGTTTAGTTGACATGATCTGCCTTTTACAAATCCAAACTGGGTAGGGTCCAGAGTTTGGAGATTACCAATGTCTTTGTTTATGAGTTTCACGATGATACCTTCCATGGCTTTGCAGACTAAGCTCGTCAGGCTAATGGGGCGGCAGTTCCCATTCAGTGGGTACAAAGCCTGAGGTGAGGCTATGATTGAACATGGTACTTGGGTAGGGTGCCAGTTAATTTTGTAGTTCGTATAGAACGCAGCCTTGGATATCGTCAGGTCCCATGGATGCTGTGTTCTTGGCTTTGGAGAGTGTGTTTTTTTACCTGTACAGCCGTGATTATAGGAACTTTGCATTCTTCCAGTATAGAGATGGGCCCTCTAGGGGGTGAGAGGGGGGCCTATCTACTAGGATGTTGGCAATATCAGTTGGTTCTGTATATTTAGTGCCATTGTGCTGTAACTCAGAGCTTTAGTAAATGTCCGATAGACATGCAACTGCAGTCGGATTTTCCCTCCCTCCATACCCCTCTATGCCTAGGGTCCACTTCTATCCCTGTTACTCTTAGCTGGGGGCCCTCGGTCGGCCGGATTCCAAAGTCTGGGTCCGACGTCGGCTGATGTCTCATTTCTCTCCGACGTCAGAGCGGCTGGAGTACATAAGCATCAGCCGACGCCATTTTCTTCAGTGTTTCTTGCCCCAGTGTTCCCATTGAGATTCTTGACATGGCTATAGAATGCTTTGTGGTTGTCTTTAGAGTCCGTGGCAGTTTTGTTTTCGTAACTAGCTTTGGAGGATTTTATGAGGGATCCCAGCTTCTTACTGAGGTTGACCAGGGACTTCCTCCAGTCATGGGATTTTACTCTTTTTTGCAACAGTTTCTTTCTTCTGTTGTAGAGTTTGTTTATGGCAGAGGACCACCAGATTGGCTTCCTTTTTTTGGAAGATAACATCTTGGTTCTATTAGGGATAGCATGATCCATGCACTCGTGTAAGTGCTTATAAAGTATATCCCTACTTGGACGACTGCCTTATTCAAGCAGAGACCAAAGACATTCTACTAAAGCATCTGGCGTTTGTAAAAAGATTACTAATTTGCCTAGGGTACACAGTAAACGAAAAGAAATCAAAGCTAGTACCCTCTCAGGAGATAATATTCCTGGGGGCAAGCTTAAATACAACTGCCCAGATGGCTTATCTCATGCCAGACAAACAAAGGCAAATTACTTCTTACTTCAAAAGCATGGCAACAAAGACCCAGTTATCTGCAAGAAAACTTCTGCAGGCTCTGGGCTACATGGCCTCCTGCATTCTGCTAATTCCATATGCAAGACTGCATATAAGGAAACTACAATGGTATCTAAAAAGTGTTTGGACTCAACATTGCCACAGCCTGGAATCATTAATTTCACTCATTCCCTGCCTACAACAGGAGTTTTGATGGTGGGCACAGGCCTGTCACCACAACAAGGGACAGCCATTCACTTTACCCACAGCCAGGCAAACACTAACAACAGATTATGCCTGGTGGCCCACATGGCAGGAAAATGTATTCAAGACACATGGCCCCCAAGCCAAAGGCATCTACACATCAATCAAAAAGAGATGCTAGCTGTACAAAATACCCTGATAGCCTTAAAGGACCTACTTCATCCAGGACAGCTGCTGATAAAGACGGACAACACCACAGTTATGTGGTACATAAATAAGCAGGGGGGCACACATTCCTACCCCCTCTGCAGACAAGCCATGATTTTGTGGAACACAGCATTGACCTACCAAGTACACCTGCAAGCACAATTCCTGCCAGGAAAAACAAATGATCTGGCAGACTAAGCAGAAATCTCATGGATCCTCACGAGTGGAAACTAAATCCACAAATCTTCAGCATGATAACAAGGAAATGGGAATGCCCAGACATAGATCTTTTTGCCTCCCCTCAACTGCCAACTTCAGAGATTCTGCACAAGGACTTATCACAAACATGGAAAGTGGATGCCTTGTCATTCAGCTGGAACAACCGTACAGTATATGCCTTTCCTCCACTGCCTCTCCTCCCCAAGGTACTCCTAAAGGTCAGACAAGAGAAGCCACAAATGATACTAATTGCCCCAGATTGGCCACGCCAACACTGGTACCCAATCCTAAGGAGCTTGTCCTAAGGCCCAGCCTGTACATTGCCTCAAATTCCTCATTTACTGACTCAACAAAACAATCAGATCCTGCACAGCCAACTCAGAACCCTAAACCTAGCTGCATGGCAGATAGTGTAACCCTTCAGAATACACCACTCTAAAGCGATTATGGATGTTATTTTGGAGGCCAGGAGGCCCAGCACCAGAAAATCATATGCAGAAAAATGGAAGAGATTCTGTGCTTAGAACCAGGCACAAGGAATTGACACGCTTGTCCCAAATATACCTCGGATTTTACAATATCTAACTGAGATGCTGGACAAAGGCCTATCTTTCTCATCAATTAAGATCCATGCCTCTGCCATTTCAGCTCATTACAATGCAGACCCACCTATTTTTTCACATCCATTGCTTAGGCTGTTCCTAAGGGGGGCCAAAAATATAAGACCTCCAAGGAGTGCACCAATACCTGCATGGGACCTCAATTTTGTATTGGAAAAACTCACACAGCCTCCTTTCGAGCCAGCCAATACAGCTGAGATAAAATTAATATCATGGAAAACAGCTCTTCTCCTAGCAATAACTTCAGCAAGAAGAGTCTCAGAGTTACAGGCATTAATGGCTGTGGAACCTTTTATTATCTTCCATCCGGACAGGGTTTCTCTAAGGACAAACCCAACATTTATGCCTAAGGTGGTGTCCAGTGTGGCTCTTAACCAAACCATTCATTTGCCTACTTTTTTCCCAAACCCACAGAATAAAGGGAAGAGACTTCTGCATTCTTTGGACATACACAGACAGCTGCACTTCTACTTGAACAAAACTAAAGCTTTCAGAAAGACTGAGCAACTTTTAGTGGCATATGCTGCAGGATCACAAGGAAAGGCTATCTCAAAGCAGACTATTTCAAAATGGATAGGACACTGCGTTCGTTTCTGCTAGTCGCAACACGGCAAGTCAGTGCCTAAGGGCATTAGACCACATTCTACCAGGGCAGCAGCCTTCCTCAGAGGAGTACCAACCAAGGATATTTTGGAGGCTGCAACTTCGACTTCAGTGCATACTTTTACTAAGCACTACCACTTACCTCTTTACTCTAAATCCAGAGCAGGCTTTGCCACTGCAGTTCTGCAGAGACTTATAGCCGCTCCTAATTCTATTTAGACACAGCCACCCAACCTCAGCTTTGGGATTCAACCCAAGTATAATGACTGTAACAGTAAAACACGATGAACATAGTATAGTTGTGTACCTACCATAAATGTAGATGTTCAAGTGTATTCACTGTTGCAGTCCAGGTTACCCACCCACCATCCCCCTTTCTTTGCTGGGACTTATCTGTACTTCTCTATCCTATAAAACCTATGTGATGTGTTTGCTTGTAGATGAAGGTTGTTGTTGTTGTTGTGTCTTTCGGCTTATCCCGGTTAGGGGTCGCCACAGCGGAACTCCGGTCCACTAATGTTTGGCAGTGGGTTTTTACGTGCCGAGTTACCAGCCCTGACGCACAACCTTCAACGAAGGCACGCCCATTCACGCATGCCTCCACACAGAAGACGCTCTAGCTGAGAATCGAACGGAACAACGTGTTGCTGTGAGGCGACAACGCTACCGCAGCACCGTAGATGAAGGTATTGTTTATTTTGGTGCATGCTTTTATTAGCAATGTTTTTTAGCCTTCCAAACTTTTGGAGGCACCTGACATCTGGGGCAAGAAAAACTGAAGAAAATGGCGTCGGCTGCATCTTTTATACCCCTGGCGCACTGACGTCAGGGAAGAGGCGACGGCAACCGACGCCGGACCAGGACTTTAGAATTCAGGCCGACTGCGGGTAGCCTGCCAGCAGGATAACCCAAGTGTAATGACTTCAACAGTGAATACACTCGAACATCTATATTTATGGTAGGTGCACAACTGTACTTTTCTGTGACTGCACAAATTTCAGCATATTGCAGGGTTTTGTTGAAATTGTTATGTTGGTAATATCGCCCTCATGACTTTTTTTAAAAAAGGGCACTATGGTGAGGCAAGGGTCTTGGCCAGAATCCCAAGTGAGACAGATGCAGGCCATCTCTAGCAAAGCATTGGCTGTCAAGTACTGGATCCCCCTGGAATGACACCAGAAACTAAGCCAATTGTTAGTCAATCATTTCTGTTTGTATTGAGGCATCATTCTGGGTGACGGTAGAATGCTGCTTAAGGCTAGGGACATACATGCCTGGGGCACACATTCAGCAAGCTCAATCCTGTATCTCTTCATATAGTCCAGGGAGGTATGTCTCTAGTCGTTCACGCCAACATGGACTATGTCAGAGTCATAACAGTACCTGTTGTTCAGAAACTTGAGTGTGTGTGTGATATGGCGGATTCTGACACCTAACAAACAAATAAATAATCGTGACTTTCTCCTTATCCAGCTTGGTGAGAGACATCTGTCTGGCTCACAATGGAGTCTCCTATGACTAATGTATTGGATTTATGGTTCGGCCTTGGTGGTTGTGAGACACTGGTGTGTGGACTATGCATGGTATGTGGTGTGGAGGGTTGTGGAGTTCGCTTGTGTTTTTGCCTCTGAGGTCTCCTTTGTTTGTTTGGGTTTGTTTTTGTTGAGAACCTCTGTATATGTGGGTGTGTGTTGTGTAGTTGTGGGTGGTGTTTGAGGTGTAGTGATTGTGTTAACCTTCTCTGTGCCGGATATACTCGCTTTTGAGGGAGAGAGCATAGACTCTACCTTCTTTATGTAATTGCATCTCTCACAAACTGTGTTCCTTGGTGGCAGTAATAGATGGTTGTCCATGTACATGAGGCAGTTGTTACACTGTCTCAGGGTGCCCATATCAACCAGACTGGCAGGAGAAACTGTAGGAAATTGTCCATCCATATTTGTCAGAATTTGAGAGAGAAAGGCCACGGAGAGCTAAGGGTAGGCCTAAAGCCCAAGTGCTTAAACCAAAACTAAGAGGCTTAGAATAACACTTAAAATTTAAACAGGCTAAAAACAAGCAGTGTTTATTATCAGCAGGTACTATTATACAAAAGATTTGTAGATGATATACTGTTTTTTTGGAAAGGAAGCATAGTAGATCTAAATGCTTTTGTTACCTTTTTGGAGTCTACCACCGATTTCTTGAGATTCACCTCAGAAGTTTCTGACAAGGTAGTGAGTTTTTTGGATGTAAAAATAACTAGGATGATGGATGGTAGCTTATCTACCAGTTTATACAGAAAACCTTGTTGGAAGAATACACTTCTATGTTACAGCAGTATGCATCCCAGGTATGTTTTTCCTAATGTGGTCAAAGGACAATTTGTTAGGATACATAGATTGTGTAAGGAGAGTCCTTATTTACAGATGCAGTTTGATAGATTACACACTCTGTTTTTAGACAGATAGACAGAGGGTATAATGACTCAATGATTAATAAAGTTAAACATTCCATTATGGATAATGCTAGTGAGAGTATCAAAATAACTATGAACTATATAATTGGTAGGTTTGGAAGGCATGGCACTACAACCCCTTTTATTACAAGATATACCAATGATAACAAGAAGGTGGTGGATATAATAAAAAAGCATTGGAACGTATTGATTATAGATCGTAGAACATTGAGTGTAGTAGGATACAAACCGAGATTTAATTATAGAAATAGCAAGAATTTAAAAAGGATATTATGTAAGGAACACTTAACTGATAGAAATAATAGGATAAATATAAACAAGTTGGGTACGTACCGATGTATGAGATGTAAAATGTGTAGTTATATAGTGGCTGAACAGTGTTTTGTTCATCCCACTATTGCATTTGAATTTAACCCTAAGTTTTATGCTTCTTGTGACAGCAAGAACTTGATCTATCTAGCCACATGCATGAAATGTGTAGGGTTCTATTGGGTATGACAGCAAGAAGGTTAAAGGATAGAATATATAATCATGTATATGATATAAGGAAAAGGAGTCCTCAGAATGCATTGGCTAGGCATGTTAGTTTATACGCTGGTCATACTTTTAGGTTTAGGGTGCTACAGATAGTAACCCAAAGTAGACTGGGAGGTATTAACCTAAATCATTTAGAATCCATAGAGCTCGAATGGATATTTAGATTAAGTGCACACGTAGAACCAGGGCTCAATCAGTTTATTAGTATCAAGCCGAGACTTGAAGCACGTGGTTAGATATTTTTAGTTACTTTTAAGCTATTTCTAAGTGCTATTGTACATGAATATTAGATGCCAGCATTATTTTTATCTCTGCACATATACTATCATTATTATATATTTTTTTCGATAGGTACCTGCTTTGTATATATGTGTACCCATTTGATAAAGGCATTTTTAAGTGATTCAAGGCATTTGACATATTAGGAAGACTGGTTCAGATTTTTGTTTTATTAAGTTAAGTTATAATGGATAACTTAATATTTATGGTAAGATTTACATATTATCAGAGTCTTTTAGAGTTTTATGATGCAATGCCTCACCTGTATTTTATATAGATGGTTTCGTTGATGTGTACTCTATTTTATTTTGTTCATTTATATATATATTTATATGATTATTTTGGTTAGGTTTGGTTTATTTTAAGAATATTGCTAGGTGGATGTTTGCTCCGCCTAACTAATTATTCAATTATCCAGCTATTCTGCTGGTATTTAAGTGTTGCTTGAGAATGATTCTGTTAAATCTGAAGAAGCATGCCTCTGTAGCATGTGAAAGTGCTTATTTTATCCTATTATTTTATTAAATTTTGGTTTTATATATCGTGGTGGCTGTGTCCAGTTTTTCCTATTTGAGCTAAAAACAAGCAGTAATAAATGCAGCAGAGAAGATGCAATTGAACACTTTAGAGAACAAGTAGCAGAAAAACCAAGATGAAGTAATAGAGTAGGAGGAGGAAACACAAGTACTATGAAAGCAGCTGAATAGTTTTTTCTTTTAGTAAAGTGTAAAGGTAGAAAGGAGGAACAGAAGATAATTCATGGTTAAGAAACTAAGGGGGTTGGCCTTCTCAAATGTTCGCCCAGATCAAATTTACAGTAAGGGCAAGCAACTGCAAAGCCACCAAGTTTAAGAACAAGACACCAATAGGGAGGAAGGATGATAAACTCTGCTACAGCTACTACCTACACTAGACAGAAAACACTATAGAAATGTTTATCAAAGCAGAAAAACAACAGTGAGACACTAAATGATAGTTTTAAATAGATAAAGAACAAGGAGACTCTAAAGAATGCTTTTAACTGCAAACAAATTGGTTATATGATACACTCCTTGGCAGGAAATCAGAATAGACAGACAGATGCTTAACAAATGGAGAAAATTTCCAGTTAATACCTTTCACACAGTGAAACTAGCTAAAAAAGCTTTACAGACAGTTTGACAGTAACAAGTGATTTAACAGGCCCTGTAAGGCAATTTCACTGCAACAGTGCAGATTAGTGTATAGCAATAAAATACAGTAGAAAGTAGGCAGCAGATGATAAAGTGCTATAAATGGTTACAATAAACAAGAACTAGTAAAAATAAGCAAGAAAAAAAAGGGATACTTATTGTTATATATCACAGATCAGAGCTGTAGTCAGTGCCCCTCCTTCATTCAGCTCAGTGTAAATAAGCAGAAATCCCCTCAAAGGTAGGGCTTAAATACCAGAAGGTACAAACCTGGAACAACTTTATTAAAAAAAAAAAAAAAAAAAAAGGTTAAAAGAACCAATGAGTGCTTACTCCAAGCCCTAGACCAGCCAACCTTTACCAGAGAGTAGCCAGTCAACACAATCCTCTCACTAAAGTGAAGAATGGCTTCTGCTAATCCAAGATGGCCTGGAAAATGTGCTTAGAACAAACTTCCCCCTTTTTCCAAATGTTTATCTTCTATATTCTTGTGGACTGAGGACAACCATCTCTGTGCTTCCCTTCTCTTAGCTGACCTTAACCTTTATGCTAGTTCTGTTCCTCTGGTCTTCTGGCTTGGAGATAATATGAGGATCTTGCTCTTCTACATCTGTTTGTGTACCCTTAAGCCTGCAGGTTTGGGTTATGCTTTGAATGTATGATCAAAATATTTTTTTGTTTTTGTACCCCGGCCAGAAGACTGGTTAGCTCTGCAAGGTAACCCAGTGGTATTGTAATACTGCAACAGTTATCAGTAGGGCATCTACTATTATGTTAAGTTCTTGCACAGCTGTACATTTTCAAGACAGCAGCTTCTTAGGTGACCTTGAGATCAGTATAGAGAACACTACATCTGAGTCTTATATCAGCAAGTAGAGAACAACCAGGTTTTTCCAACTCTGCCAGGACACACTTTTCATGTGACAGTGGGCCATTAGAGTATACTCTGCAAATTTCAGTGATTCTTTTTTTGTCTTTGTTGGTACCAGTAACCTTTTTTGAAGACCTGAGGTGTATGTGGTAGTCACAGTGCAAGGAATTTTTTTCTTTGATAAGTGCTATTAGATATTTTACATCCACCTGAGTTGCTATTAATTTAGGCAGATGAAATCTTGCTTTAACATTTCATCTGACTGATGGTGGCTCAGGAATGTGCATCCCCCTTGGTAAATTAACAGTGGCATCTGGTACGAGAGTTCAACCCCCAGCCTTCTAGTATTCCTTCATCAGAGTGAACTAATTATTGAGCCACTGACACTTTTAAGCTTCCAGAAAAAAAAAATCTCCTACAGACAGAAAATAAGTGGAACCTGGGAGCCACTGGCCTTTCTAGGCATTGGACAGTCATTGGGTGTGCCAGTAATGGACCTGATTGCCACATACCTCAGCATTAAACTTCAGCTGTTTTGCTCACTGCTACCTCACCAGTCATTTTGAATAGTAGACTTTTTTGTTTCCCATGGACTCGGACTTCACTTAGGCTTTCCTGTACTTGCTCCGATTCAGAAAGTTCTGTCACAATCAAAACAAGTTAGTCATTCCTTCCATGGCTGTTGCCTCCACATAAGTCTTTGTCAGAGTGGTTTGTCTCCATTTCAAGACTGAGTTTCTAAGCTTGGAGAACAGAATTTTAATTCCTAGAGGGTTTCATTCCCCAGCAAAGTTCTGTATATCCTAAAGGAAGCTGGAAAATTTACTGCAAGAATCTTGTGTATAAAATGCAAGAGATTTTTCTCTTCGACTGCTACAAAATCTTAGGTCCACTAAGTTGTCCTATATCAAGACTTCTCGATTCCCTAAGCTTTTTTTTTACCAAGTTTAAGTGATTCCATTAAAGTGAGTGTATCCAGTTTCTGCTTGCTTACTGGTCTTGCCTCTTGTAGCAAAGATCTGTTTATTACAATTTTCCAGATAGATACCCTGTATCTGAGAAGCCCTAGAAAGTATATGCCTCCTCCTCCTTGGTATTTGAACTTCGTGGAGATCTCCATTTAACATTAAGTACTTTGTTTTGGAAAACAGTTTGTAGTTGCTGTAACATAACTTCATGGAGAAGAATTTCAGGCTTGCAAACTGCAACGTGGAAGCTACCTTACATTACTTTGTTAGTTTGAAGGGTTGCTTCTTCTTCACTGTGGTCTCAGTGGTGTCTGTAGGAAACGACTAGGCTCTCAACCCAGAGGTCATTTTAAGCTTAGCCGTTTCAACCCAATATATTACCATAAGTGCTAGTCCGTACCCATGATAGCATTTAGTGATGACTGCCCATGTCCAGGAGGGTTGTGAGTGCTATCCCAGGTAAGAATTTACGGTGCCCCATCCACTTGTCCAGGTAGCCTGTTACAAAGATGTGGCAGTCACTGGGAGATGAATCTGTCCCTCCAGTATGTCCTATTCAAGTCCCTGGAACGGGTATCCCTAGACCCATTAGATTTACAGGTATGCAGTAAGTTCATTAGATTGGGTCTTGGATTGTTTTGTAGGCTAGGCACAAGTCTCCTCCAAGAAGTCTATATGATACGGAGTATAGTGACAGGGGCTTTAGTCGGTCTCTGTAAGGCACATGCTGGAGCCCCTTGATGAGCTTTGTTAGAAACATCTGAGGTTTCTCTGATTGCTGTAGGGGCTTAGTACAGGCCATGTCGAATGGGGTATTATACTCAATTATGGGCCGGATAAGTGCCAAGTGTAGTGGGGTTATAACATAGTTTGCTCTCGAGGCGATGCCTTTACTAATCAAGTGTGCTACATGGAAAGCTTTCCTTACTATGGTAGACACATGGTGGTCGAAGTTAAGGTTGCAGTCAATCTGTGATCCCAGGTCCTTTACCACTTCATGGGTATTTAGGGTATTGTTGTTGATTTGATAGTGCGAAGGGACATTGTGCTGAAGGAAAGATGATGCATTTCTTTGTATTCAGTTTGAGACAGTGACTAATACACCAGTCGCTGGTCTGAGTGATGGAGTATACTGGCCACATGTGGGGATTCAATGATTGCACCTAGTTTGCAGTCATCTGCAAACTTAGTCAGTCACAACCCCTTAGCTTTGACCTGAACTTCTCAGAAGTACATACCAAACAGTAGGGGACCCAGCACTGACCGCTGTGGCACCCCACTGGTAACAGGTCTACTGGTTGATGTGGAGTCACCCACTTTGATAGTGTGATCCAGTTGGCAATCCATCTTACCACAAAGGGGTTTGCGTTCAGTTTGCCAAGTTTATCAGTAATGCCTGAATGTGGGATTGTGTCAGAAGCCTTTGCCAAGTTGAGGTATGATGTGTGCACAGATTTGCCCTCATCATTGTCCTTGGTGTCACTTTCAAAGAAATCCACCAAATTTAACAGATGCCCTTCACAAAGCCAAATTGGGTAGGATTTAGAGTTGGAGGTCGCCTATGTTTTTATTTATGAGGTCCATAATGATATGTTCCATGGCTTTACAGATGAGGCTGGTCAGGCTTATGGGTCTGTAATTCCCTGGGTCTGTTACTAGGCCACCTTTGTGGAAGGGAATAACTGTAGCTGTTCTCCGTTCTGCAGGAACAAAACCTGTGGTTAGGCAGTGATTGAAAAGGGTACTTAGTGGTGATGCTAATTTATGTTTTAGCCTGTTTAGAAGACAGTCTGGGATGTCATCTGGTCCCACAGAGGCTGTGTTTTTTGCCTTGGACAAGGCTTTGAGGACCTGCTTTTCAGATATGTGGAGGTTGGGGAGGGTTTGTTGTAAGCTAAGAGGGGATAAGGGAGTGAAAAATTCACCAAACCTATCCGTTAGCAGGTTTGGTATCTCTGTGGGGTTTGTGTGTGTGAGTGTGATACTGTTGGTCTGTAGTTCTGCATATGCATGGGTCCTACCCTTCAGGTTACATATGTAGCTGTAAAAGGCCTAATGGTTATTCTTGCCAATACTTTCTATGTTTCTCTCAGAGGAGCTCTTGGAGGATTTG
The DNA here is from genome assembly GCF_019279795.1 of Protopterus annectens. Classification (NCBI taxonomy): domain Eukaryota; kingdom Metazoa; phylum Chordata; order Ceratodontiformes; family Protopteridae; genus Protopterus; species Protopterus annectens. The sequence goes on from NC_056726.1 coordinate 1,833,335,269, forward strand.
ACAAGTTGTCTTATTTGCCTGTTGAGGCTGAGGAGGGTGCTTTTCCGTTGTTGGGTGGTGAAATTAAATGTTAAGCAGTTCATTCCACGTGCAAGTCTACTGCTTGAATTACCAAGCTGAAGGGGAGCATCTTCTACGTATGTTGTGCCCAGGTAATGTAAGGTATGACACCTGAAGAACTCATGGCTTCATAAAAGTAGATCAACCTTCTGTATCTTTAAAAATAAAGAAATACAGCTGACCAGTATTTTTTTTCAGGACACTATTAGGGCACACTTTCAACTTCACCACCTTATTTATGAATGTAGATGTTAGTAGCTAATAATAAAATAAAAGAGATGGCAGAGAACCTGTTTATTCAATAATATAAAAACAATAAAAATGGTGGTAAGCACCTTTTACTAGTACAAGCAACTCCTTAATATATTTCTCATCAATTAACAATTTTCCAATAAAATCATTAGGCATAAAACACATGACTAACGTTCATTAAAAATTATAGGTCTCCTATTTTTAAGTCTGGGTCTTAGACACCCTATAATTAAGGCCTCCTTCTTTATCTGCCTGCAGTTTCAAGATCCAACTTGGCTCCGTGTATTCTGTTTTATTAACTATATCCCCCATCCTGCCTTCATCTCTAACCAGTTCCATTACTTGAAACTTAAATGTATGTTCTGTTGTACTGTTTAAAATATGCTGGGCTAAAGAATTATTAATATTGCCCTGTCTGATGTTCCCTCATCCTTTCCATCAGGGAACTATTAGTTTTGCCCACATAGAATTTATGGCATTTCAGACATTGTGACAGGTAAACTAATCTACATGTAGCCTTTACCTTAAATGTATACTTTCTCCCAGTCCTAGGATGTATAAAAATATTGCCCTAGTTGATAAATGTGCAAAAACTACAACTCCTGCATGGAAATGTACCCATCCTTCCTTCTACATTATACTTCTTGCTATAACACAACAATCTTTTCAGTGAAGTTCTGTTCCTAAACACGAAAGTAGGTTCGGTGCCTACAGTACTATTAACATCAGTGTCAGACCTCAGAATGTGCCAATTCTTTTTGATGATCCCACATATATCAGCTATATTGTCTGACTAAGATAGGCAAACTCCAGGAGCTTTCTTACTGAAGTTCCCTTTCATAACCACAGTCTGCTCATTTCTGGTAGAAAAAAAAGGACTTTAAATGCAGCAGAACAAGCAGTACTACAAAAAAGTTTGTCCTTTATACCACCTTCCTCCAGTGACTTAGCAGACGCTATTACTGATGTCAGACTGTTTGCACATAATATTATGATGTAATGGGATCCTATCTCGCCTACATTCATGACAGATGGGTTCGGAGCCGATCCATCGGCTCCGACTCGGCAACTAATACACTAGCACGAAGTCTCTCATTGGCTGGGCTACTCCCTATCCCAGGATGCACTACACCTGCTTCCCCAGATCTCGTTTGCCGCTTTACAAGCTGGACGTGGTCTCGACTTGGCTGGAGCTAAGTGGTTCTTTTTACCTTTATTGGTCTTTGACCTTGGGGTTTTTTGTCATATATTAACCAAACAGCTGTTTTAACAGCTAGTCCTTATTATTCTTTACTATTTGCTACTTTTGAGTGCTTGAGTGTCTGGTACTTTATTTTTTCAGTCGGGCAAGGCCCGTTTAAGTTAGAGGGCCTTTGCCCTACCTTTGTGTACTATTTAACTTTTATCTCCTTTTGTGGTTAATTGTTTTCGGGCCAAGCCTGTTTAAATTAGAGGGCTTTGGGCCATTGGCCTTGTTTTGTCTGTTTGTTTGTGAGGTAAACTTTTTTTCTTGAGTACTCGCGCCAGTGTGTCTCGCGCTTGTCAGTTGGCGCAATTTTGTTATAGTGCTTACTTATTGTGGAAAAGTCGTTATTGTTGAAGGGCCTGTACTATGTCCAAAGAACACAAGTCAGGTTTTAAAAAATGCACTCGGTGCAGTTATAAAATGTCCATCACAGACAGTCATTCAGTCTGCGTTTATTGTTTGGGGCCGAAACATCTGCAAGAGACTTGTAGCGTATGTCATGCTTTCTCTGCTAGAGTTCTTCAAGAACGCAAGAACAAGTTGATATTGAAAGGTCTTATAAAACCTTCGTTTGAGGAAGCCTTAAATCCTCCTGTTGCTTCCAAAGAAAAGATCGTCGGCACCGACAAGTCCGTCGGAGCCGACTTCTAAAAAGACTAAATTGACCTCTTCTTCCTCGGCTCCACTGACTTCGGGGCCGAGGGTCGAAGGGTCTGCCTCGGTACCTCCTACTTCGGCTCCATTGCCTTCGGAGCCGCAAGTTGGAGTATCGAGAGGTGAATCACCTCCATCGGTTCCAATGGCTTCGGAGCCGGTGGAAGTGTGCAGCTCAGACTCTTCCCCCTCGGCTCCGAAGAAGGCTCCTTCGGTGCCGATGGTGGTCCATGCTGTAGTGGAGTCGGCGCCGACAGTATTGGAGCCGTTTCGGAGCTGGTCCCCTACTCTCTTGGAGCCGAGAGGAAAGTCTTCTCGAGTGTCTACCTCCTCTAAATCCTCGAGACTGTCAGATTCGGACCTGGATAGGCTTTTACAGAGGCTATTCCAATCTCCAGTGTTTACTAAAATGGTCTCGGCTCCAGCACAGTTTGCTTTGGAGCCGATCCCCCCTCCAACACATTTGATTCCTCCTCCAACCTCTTCGGAGCCGTTGGAGCCGGTGGTGGTGGAGCAATGTGGAGCCATACGGTCGGAGCAGAGACCCCTTACAGGCCTTTCGGCTCCGACTTTGCTTCCTACCCTGTCCTCCGGTTCAGGGTTTGGTACTGCGACCTCTTCAGCCGGGCCCGAGGGGAATACTTTGGGATTGGGTGCTTTGGTGCCTAGTCTTCCTCTTGGAGCATCGGCTGCTGGAATTCCCAGTGCCATCGTGGCCTCTAGACCAGTGACCTCCTTGGATTCTGGAGGTCCGGCCTTTGAGGCCATGAGGAGCGCGCTGGCCATGCCCTTGCCGGCTCAACAAGATTCTACCTCACCGTCCCTAGATTTGGAGACTGGTGCCTCTGTTGTGTTGCAGCCCCCCGGCAGCGGGGCCCCAGGGCCTGAGGATACCCCCATCGGGGGTTCCCTTCTTCCGGGTGGAGCGTCCGAAACTGCTTCGGACGAACCCCCACGGAAGAAATTGTGTAAGAGGAAACACGTAGACTCCCAAGATGAGTCTGTTACATCGGATACTGACCTCGTTGACGCAGAAGGGTCCCCCAAATCATCTTCGGATGATATCTCCTTCTCAGATATCTTGGAGATTCTGAGACAGAGAGGTGACTGGCAAGCCAAAACCCCTTCAGCTGAGGAGTCAGTCTTCCTCAAGGCCTTTGGGGCCCAGCCTTCCGCCTCCTGGGTGTCTCCGCCCTTCGATGAACTCCTTGATGTGGTTTCTCGAAGGGTGTGGGAACACCCTGATTCTGTGGAACCGGTGCCTGCGAGGCCCAATAAATTTTTGTCAGCCCCCCCCCCCCAGAAGGAGTTTCTCACAAAGGGTGTGCCTGTAGATGCTTTGGTGGTGGCTTCTGCCACACAGCAGGACGTGGCAGAGGCTTCGACGTCTATTCATCCTCCTAATAAGGATTCCAGGAGTATGGATAGGTACGGGAAGCGTACCCTGTCCTCAGCGGCCTTTACCTTACGGTCGCTGAACTACTTATGTCATTTTACGAGGCTCCAAAGAGATCTTCTCAAAGAGCTAAATGACTCTCTTCTTGGTAATCTACCTGAGGCGCTGGCCCCAACTGTTGGCGCACAGATGACTACCCTCTTTTCTATTGTTAACTCGTCCATGAGGCTCATCTCATATGCGGCCGAAGGGGCGAGTAGAGCAGCGGGAACAGGCGTTGCCCTCAGGAGACAAGCCTGGTTACGCTTGTGTTCGTTCACGGAGGCTTTCAAGTCTTCCTTCGCCGACGCCCCCTTTGATGGGTCATCCTTGTTTGGACCCAAGGTGAAGGACACACTAACTAGGTGCGAGCAGGAGGGCAAGACTTTGACTGCCGTTGGGGCCCGATTTTCCGCTCCTTCTAGGCCTTACCCCAAGGCTGGGAGAGGAGGGAAAATGTGGTTTAAAAAATCCCAGAAGTCTTTCCCTACTCCACCTGGTGATTCCCCCTCCAGAGGCAGGGGGGGGGGAATTTTGGAAGACGCCGCCCCAGAGGTGGCAGAGGCCCCCGTAACTCTGGAGACCGCGATTCCTTTCGTGGTTCTTCATACAGCCAGCGTTCCTGAGTTGTTGCCCGACTGTGCAACTCCAGAGCCAGTCGGGGGTCGCTTTGCGGCGCATCCACAAGCTTGGGAATCCATAACAAGCGATCAGTGGGTGCTTCGCATTATTACCGGAGGATATATCATCCCCTTCAACAAACCCCCCCTTTCTTTAAGGGAAATCCCGGACGTACCACCCAGTCAGCGGGATCAAGCAGCATTAGAGGTTTCAAAGCTGCTAGAAAAAAGAGCCATCCAGCCTGTCCCCATCGGCCAGATCGGATCAGGAACTTACTCAAAATTATTTTTGGTACCAAAAAAGACAGGGGACTTCAGGCCCATTTTGGACCTCAGTTCATTGAATCGTTTCGTAAAGAAGTCCAAATTTCGAATGGTCACTCTTCAATCTATTCTTCCTTTGCTGGAAAAGATGCATGGATGTGCTCCATAGATCTCCAGGACGCTTACTATCACATTCCCATAGCTCAAGAGTCCAGGAGACATTTACGCTTCGCCTGGAGCCAGTCATTTTCAATTCCGAGCACTGCCCTTTGGTCTCACCACAGCCCCCAGGGTGTTCACCAAGTGTCTGGCAGTGGTAACTGCTCACCTGAGAAGTCTGGGATTCCAGGTGTTTCCTTATCTAGACGACTGGCTCCTTACTGCCACCTCCGAGCATCTACTACTCCAAGCGCTCAGAGCCACGTTTACCTTGGGCCGTTTCTTGGGGATCACGTTCAGTTGCAAAAATCTGTACTACAGCCATCTCAGCGTATTACTTTCATAGGCGCAGACTTAGACACAAAAAGAATGCGCGCCTATTTACCGGCAGCAAGAATTCAGGTCTTACAAGATCAGGTCAAATCCTGTCTCCCCCTACAAAGAGCCCCGGCCCATCGGATCCTACAACTGTTGGGCTCGATGGCGTCGACCATGCTTTTAGTTCCCTTGGCCAGACTTCACATGCGAATTTTACAATGGCTACTGTCGGTTCAATGGTCTTATCAGGAACTTCCCTTGAACCACTTAATCATAATCACGGAAAGTTGCCGTCGAGATCTGCATTGGTGGCTTCTCCAATCAAATCTCGACCAGGGGCGACCCTTTATACCTCAACGTCCCGTTGCCACTGTGACTACGGACGCCTCCCAGGTAGGGTGGGGGGGTCATTACCTGGACAGGTCGGTCCAAGGCACATGGCAGATCCAGGAAACGCATTTGCATATCAATGTCCTGGAGATGAGAGCGGTACTATTGGTACTCCAAGCTCTCCATCACGCTCTCCCACAGGGCCCGATTGCTATCCTATCCGACAACATGTCGGTGGTATGGTACATAAACAAGCAAGGTGGAACCAGGTCTTTCCCACTATGCAGAGAAGCCATGAGACTTTGGCACTGGGCGGTAGTTACCAACCGCTTTCTGATGGCAACGCACATACCGGGGAAGTCCAATGTGATTGCGGACAGATTAAGCAGGACCATTCTTTTACCCCACGAATGGTCCCTCAACCAGGGTATAGCTGCAAAAATCTTCGACAGATGGGGTCATCCTTGCTGCGACCTGTTTGCCAGCCCTCACAATGCGAAATGCAGAGAGTTCTTCACACTGTTCCCTTCTCAGGGACAGATTCCCAGGGACGCTCTGACTCACATTTGGCCCCCCGGTCTTCTCTACGCCTTCCCTCCATTCCCCCTCTTACCGAGGGTGATACAGAAGGCCATTTACATGGAGAGCGAGATGATTTTGATTGCCCCGCACTGGCCTCGTCAAGTTTGGTTTCCTTTCCTACAGAGGCATGCGATAGAAGGTCCATGGTTTCTGGATCCGGTGCCAGACCTGTTGACTCATCAGTCAGGACGGCTTCATCCGTCTCTCAGGTCCCTGAAGTTGGCAGCATGGTTACTCCACTTCCATCCTTAGTCCGAGACAATGCTCTTTCCCCGGACGTGGTCCACATACTGTCTTCTCATAAACCTTCCACCATCAAACTTTATTCCAGTAAATGGAAAAGGTTTGCTTTCTGGTCTCAAGAACGGGGTATAGATCCTCTCACTGCACCAGTATCGGAGGTTCTGAATTTTCTGGCCTCCCTTTTTCAGTCGGGCTCTTCAGTTTCTACCATTAAGGTTCAGCTAGCGGCCATTTCTAATTTTCATGCTTCATTTGAACCTTCATTGATGTCTCACAAACTTTGTAAGGCTTTCCTTAAAGGGGCTTGGCTCCTGAGGCCTCCTTTATCTCATCCTGTCCCTCTTCGAACCAGCTGCTACCTGTGATTTAAAATTTCTGTCTTGGAAAACGGCCTTTTTAGTAGCCATAACGTCTGCCAGGCGAGTTTCAGAACTTCAAGCTCTTTGTTCTGATCCTCCCTATTTGATTTTTCACAAGCATAGAGTTTCATTGAAATTAAACCCTGCATTTATACCAAAAGTGGCCTCCTCTTTCTGTATGCAACAAACTATAGAACTCCCTGTCTTTTTCCCAGAATTCTCTAATAACGCAGAATATACTTTGCATCAATTGGACGTACATAGACAACTGCGTTTTTATTTGAATAGAACCGCTCAAACGCGGAAATCGAACCAATTGTTTGTTTCCTTTGCAGTGAACAAATTGGGTCAACCAGTAACAAAAACCTCCATTTCTAAATGGATTAAAGATTGTATCATTTTTATTTATTCACAGGCTAACAAAGACCTTCCCTTTCCAGTCAAGGCTCATTCTACCAGGGCAATGGCTACTTCCGTAGCTATTCACTACAAGTTGTCAATAGATGATATTTGTGCTGCGGCAACCTGGACTTCTCCGCACACTTTTATTTCTCATTACAAATTGGATGTGGTTTCTCGAGGCAGAGCTTCCTTTGGTTCCACAGTTCTCAGGAGTGTGTTCCAATGAGCCACCCGGGATGTAGGTGCTAGGGACGCTGTCCCATCTGTCATGAATGTAGGCGAGATAGGATCCCATTACATCTTTTAGTTATGTACTTACCATAACTTCGGATGTATGGGATCCATCTCGCCTACATTCATAAGTACCCACCCTCCTTCCCCCTTCCATTTGGATTTAGAGGAGCTGTAGTCCCTCTTTTCTTAGCATTCTTTCTTGAAGAACTTAGTTGGTTATTGTGACTACTAGTTGTTCTGTGTTTGCATGGATGTATGAAAGCGAACAAACAAGATCTGGGGAAGCAGGTGTAGTGCATCCTGGGATAGGGAGTAGCCCAGCCAATGAGAGACTTCGTGCTAGTGTATTAGTTGCCGAGTCGGAGCCGATGGATTGGCTCCGAACCCATCTGTCATGAATGTAGGCGAGATGGATCCCATACATCCGAAGTTATGGTAAGTACATAACTAAAAGTTGCGTTTAATGTTCCCTGAGACTGTGTGTTAATGTTTTTAAAAACCTAGCACGTTTTGACCTAATTTGAATGCCACGTTAGATGTTTTCTGTCGTGTATGTGAAAAAGAATTGGTTTATATAATGATTTGTCCTATCACAGAAAAAAGAGGTTTTATAACCTAACAGATAATGAGCATGAGGCTTTATACAATTTGCAAACTGATAATAGTATTTGCATCAAACAAGCGGACAAAGGAGGTGCTGTGGTTATTATGGATATGAGTTTCTATTTGATTTGCTACAAGATGTTGAAACGTATGAGGAGAATATGTTTACTGAAGTAACCAAGATTATCACAAATGTGCATGATATGATTGTTTGCTCAGTAACTGCATTCCTGATGACATTTATAGGTTTTGTTTGGTTGAGTTTTCACTCATTCCCCTTTTAAAGCGTTACCTAAAATCCACAAAGATCTATCTGACCCACCATTTAGGCCAATAGTGGCAGGAAGGGGATGAGTTAATGAATTGATGTGAATGTATGTAGAGAAGCAAGTGAGGCCAGTGTTAAAATTTCTAAGGGACCTTTTCGAAGCTTGTGAGGGCAACCACTAAGTCAGAAATGAAAAACAGGGATAAAGCCTGGGAGCACTGGCACAAAACCAAAACCCCCTCAACTAGACAGAAATTCCTAGAACTACACAATAGAGACAAAAAGCTAATAAAACAGGACAAATTCCAATACTATCATTCTGCCCTAGACTCCTCAAACCCAAACAATTCTGGTCCTCCAAAAACTCCATCCTCCACCCAGGTAAAGTCAGTACCCCTCCTCCTAACATCCCTCACTCCTCCGAAAATATTGCTACCCCATTCAACACACACTTCATACAAACCATACTATAACTAGCTAGACAACACAACCCCCTTCAACGTACACCTTCAACTAGTAATCTCCCCACCATCTTCTCTTTTTCTCCTGTTCCTACCTCCAACATAAAAAACTGTTAACAAAACTTAAGCCCACCAAATTAGCAGCAGACAACCTCCCAAGTGAATACCTACAAATAGCAGCTGATGCTCTAGCCTACCCAGTATCCATCTTGAGTAACCGATCTCTGTCAGAAAGTTACGTTCCCACACTATGGAAAGTATCGCATATAATTTCCCTCCACAAAGGCGGCCCCTCCACAGAACTAACCAATTACCGCCCTATACCTATTCTCTCTCCACTCTCCAAAATACTAGAGAGATGCATTCACTCAGGTCTCAGACTACCTCTTTGCTAACAACCTCCTTTCCAATACTCAACATGGTTTCTGACCATACCATAGCACCGCCACTGCCTTAATCTCCTTTACTAACACTATCCTTCAGCATAAAAACAATGGCTCTCTCTCCTTTGCTACTTTAGTAGACCTATTTAAAGCATTCAACATGGTCCCACACAAACAAGTCATCTCTGTCCTCAATGACCTATCCTTCTCTCAATCAGTCACCAACTGGTTTCAGAGTTACCTGCCTGACCACCAACAATCCATTGTATGGCAGAATGACATATCTCCCCAACTACCTGTCTCTATTGCGGTTCCCCATAGGTCCATCCTTGGACCCCTACTTTTCTCTATTTTCACCAATAATCTAGCCTCTGCCACCAAACATGGCACACTCATACAATACGCAGATGACTCAACCATCCTCTGCTCAGCCCAGTCCCTACCCAAACTGCAAAAAGTCACACAGGAAGCCTTTTCCTCTGTTGAAACTTGGTTATCTGATGCCCAATTAATACTCAACCCAAACAAAACTAAACTAAACTACTCATCTTCCAACCTACCAAACATACTCAAAACAACTCTCACTTTAACATCACACCAAAAGACAACACCACTATACACCTAACAGAACACACCAAATTGCTAGGAGTTGAAATGGACAGTAAACAAAAAATTGACATTCACATATCTATGACCATAAAAAAAGTCCACAAAAAACTAGGAGCATTGTACAGAAATAAGTAACTTTTCACCAAAGCAGCAAAGATTTCAGTAGCAAATTCCCACCTTATCTCCGCCCTACTTTATGCCTCTCCAATATATACCAACTTAAGGCAATGCGATCTAAACAAGGTCGAGACCTGCTACAACAAAATTGCCAAATTCGCCATAGGGGCATCCTACTGTAGTCACCATTGTCTCTCCCTTGCTGAACTGGGCTGGCTTGAACTCCCTCACCTCCTTCAATGGTATCAACTTGCACTCGTCCATAGACTAGTAAACCATCCACTAAAAGTCCCCATCCCTCCAGAATCTACTCCAACCCTATCGCACCACCAGACCACTAAGATCCAGCAACAAAAATCACTTACAGGTCACTAAAGCCAATAACTCTGCTGGAGAAGCACTATTCTCTGGCGCCATAGCCAAATTATGGAACTCCCTCCCACCCACAATTACCTCTGTACCATCATGCACCCACTTCAGAACTTTACTAAAAGCGTTCCTAAAAACATCTTGGCTATGCCCTTGCAACTCCCCCTCTATTATCACCCACCCCATCCACCCACTACCTTTCTTTCCACCCCACTAACTACATTGATTATAGCAAGCTCGGATGTTTGTAAGCCTAACTACTACTTATACAGCAGGAACTTCTTATTGTAACAATTGATGTTCATCGTGTTACACTGCTGCAGTCATTACACTTTGGTTATCCTGCCGTCAGGCGGTCCCTCAGTCGGCCAGAGTTCCAAAGTCTTTGTCCGGCGTCGGTTGCTGTCGCCTCCTCCCTGACGTCAATGCGGTGGGGGTATATAAGATGCAGCCGACGCCATTTTCTTCAGTCTTTCTTGCCGTGCGGTGCCCGAAGCAAAAGCAGTTCGCAAGTGCCGGTCGGCCGACTCCTGAGATTTTCATTCCGAATCCAGAACCGAAGTCTTCTATAAAGCTAAGTACCCCGTTGGGGGAACTTTTTCTTGCCTCAGATCGATGTCAGTAAAAGTTAATAATTGTATGTCTTGTGGGAAGCAAATACCTCATAAGGATTTCCATTCGTATTGTATCCCATGCCTAGGCCCAGACCACGACGTCACAGGTCGTCGGTTTTGTGCTAGGTTTAACAAGCGCACTATTAAACGTCGGTTTGATTTTGCCCGACATTATTTTGGCAGAAAATTCAATTACATCATGCCATCGGAACAACCAATGACCAGGATACATAAAAAGCGCAGAGACAAGGACAGACATCCGAGGCCCAAAACTGACGACAAAGCCTCTTCTAGGCCAGTCGCCAGTTCTCCGGTTTTCAGCGAGGCGCCTTCGCAGCCCCTGACGACCACTTCTTTGGAACCACAGGCCACCTCCGACTCCCACGTGGAGATGGCTGGGCCTTCGGCTACACCAGATTTAGGGCCTACCGAGACTAACCCTTCAGAGAGATCCAGAACAGTTGAACAACCCTCAGCTTCAGAGGGTGTTTTCAGACCTACTCAGCTAACCATTAAATCTGCTAAGTCTAAAACCCCTTTAAAAACAAAGAAACAAGTTCAACATTCACCAGGAACAGGCCTCTATGCCTAAGAAACAGATGCTCAGAATGGCCGAAGACTTAATTACTCTGATCAGGGGGTCCCACCCTCCTCCTGAAAAAAGGCTTAGACAGGATGCAGACTATGACTCATCCAACCAGGTGTCCATCTCTTCAGATTCATCCTCAGACCAGGGATACTCTTTACCCCCTTATGAGGATTCTGATGCTGAGGAATCAATTCCTTCAGTCTCTCCACCAGAGGACTACTCTTTTGGGGAAACTTTACATACCATGAGGGAGCATTTCCATTGGGAGGGCCAGGATTACTCCGAATCCAAGAAAAGGCTCAGAGATTTTCTTTTATTACCTCAACACAGACCCCTTTCTATTCCGCCAGTATTAGATATTGTGGATGATGTGTATTCTGAATCCTTTTTAAATCCTGATTCCTTACCTCCTGCTCCAGTTAAGCTAGACAGATACTACAGAGTCCCTGACTCTCACAAATTTCTTTATAAAAGCCCTGCTGCTGACCCTGAAACTATCTCCCAGGGTCCCAAAGGGGTAAAGGCCTCTACAGCAAAAAATCCAGTTCCCTCTGACAGAGATTCCAGTGCATTAGACAGATGGGGGAAGGAAAGTATATATATATCTGCAACTTTAGCAATGAGGGACTTAAATTGCCAGTTTAGCATGCTTAAATATCAGCAATATTTGATATCTCAGTTGAAACAAAAAATGCTTCCAAATTCAGATCCTCCTGACTGTAAGGAAATGCAGGATTTATTGCATGCAGCTGAACAAGTGGGTAAACATACTTTGAATGTGGTTTTGATTCATTAGAGGCCTCCTGCAGAGCATCCGTTACAGGGTCTGTCATTCGAAGACATGCTTGGTTAAAAGAGCAGACTTTACCAGACATGTTAAAGCAAAATTATTGGATACACCTTTGCAGCAGGATGTTTTATTTGGAGTTAAGGCAGAAGAGGTATTAAAGAAAATGGAGGATAAGGCAAAATCTATGCAAACTCCTCGATTTAGCAGAAATTGGCCAACAAAAAATTGGTCCTTTCCAGTTAGGGGCGGATACAGATGTCCAAGAGGCAGAGGTCAGCCACAAGGTTCTTACAAGCCTCGACAATGAGGTGCTTCCACCCAGAAAGGAGGGGAAGACAGGCCTCAACCTTATAGAAAGCAACCCCAATGACTTCCCAATACAGCTGCCAAGCATTTCTCTCCTGGCAGCCCCCTTGGGGGGAAAACTAGAATTTTTCTTTCACAATTGGCATATGATCACCAAAGACAAATGGGTTCTCAATATTGTATCTCAAGGTTACAGGTTCCATTTTCACACTCTACCAAGGTTAAAAGGAATGCCAAACCTGCCACCAAATCAGTGGGCAGAGGCTCAAATACACATTACAGCACTCATGGACATGAGAGCTATTCAAAAGGTACCAACACAGGAGCAAGGACAAGGATTTTACTCAAGACTCTTTCTGGTTCCCAGAAAGGACAAAGCCTGGAGGCCCATTCTGGATCTTTCTTCTCTAAATACTTACCTGGATGTTCCAAAATTCAAAATGTTGACACTACAGCAGTTTCTTCCTATGCTGGGCAAGAAAGCTTGGCTCGTAACTTTGGACCTCAGGGAGGCATGACTGCATGTCCCTATCAGACAAAATTGCAGAAGACTGCCCTTTGGCGTATCTACTGCGCCCAGTGTCTTTACAAAATGCCTGACACCAGTAATCAAAATTTACCCATACTTGGACAACTGCCTTATTCAAGCAGAGAGCAAAGACATTCTTCTAAAGCATCTGGCATTTGTAAAAAGATTGCTAATTTGCCTAGGGTACACAGTAAACGAAAAGAAATCAAAACTAGTGCCCTCACAAGAGATAATATTTCTGGGTGCCAGCTTAAATACAACGGCCCTGATGGCTTATCTTACGCCAGACAAGCAAGGACAACTGACTCAATATTTCCAATTGATAGCAACAAAAACCCAACTCCCTGCAAGAAAAATTCTGCAAGCCTTGGGGTACATGGCATCTTGCATACTACTAATTCCATATGCCAGACTGCATATGAGGAAACTACAATGGTATCTAAAGAGTGTATGGTCTCAACACTGTCACAGTTTGGAAACAGTAATACCACTTATTCCTTGCCTACAACAGGAGTTTCGATGGTTGGCTCAAGCCTGTCACCTCAACAAGGGACAGCCTTTCACTCAACCCACAGCCAGGCAAACACTGACAACAGATGCTTCGGATTATGCCTGGGGAGCACACATGGCAGGAAAATGTATTCAGGGCAAGTGGCACGCAGAACAAAGGCATCTTCACATCAATCAAAAAGAGATGCTAGCTGTACAAAATGCCCTTATAGCTTTCAAGGACCTTCTGCATCCAGGACAACTACTACTAAAGACAGACAACACCACAGTTATGTGGTACATAAACAAGCAAGGGGGCACTCATTCTTATCCCCTCTGCAGACAAGCCATGACCTTGTGGAACACAGCTCTAACCTATCAAGTTCGTCTGCAAGAACAATTCCTGCCAGGAGAGAAAAACACTCTGGCAGACGACTTAAGCAGAAACATCATGGATCCGCACGAGTGGAAATTACATCCACAAATATTCAGAATGATAACACAAAAATGGTGGAGCCCAGACATAGATCTGTTTGCCTCCCCAATGAATTGCCAGCTACAGAAATTCTGCACAAGGACTTACCACGCACAAGCATGGAAAGTGGATGCCCTCTCATTCAGCTGGTAAAACCTACAAGTATATGCCTTCCCACCACTGCCTCTCCTTTCAAAGGTACTCTTAAAAGCCAGACAAGAAAAGCCAAAGATGATCCTGATTGCCCCAGACTGGCCACGCCAGCACTGGCATCCAATCTTAAAGAACTTAGCACAAGGTCCACCATGGATTTTGCCTCAAATCCCACATCTTCTGACTCAGCAAAACAATCAGATACTTCACAGCCAGCTCAAGACTTTAAACCTGGCTGCATGGCTGATTCCTTAGTCAAGCGAACAATGCCTCTCTCTAAAGCTGTTATGGATGTCATTCTGGAGGCCAGAAGGCCTAGTACCAGGAAAGCCTATTCGGATAAATTGAATAGATTCTGTGCCTGGAACCAGGCTCACAGCCTAGACCCTCTTGTCCCAAACACTCCTCAGATACTACAGTATTTAACTGAGATGCTGGACAAAGGCCTATCCTTTTCATCCATTAAGATCCATGCCTCTGCCGTCTCTGCTCATTACAACACAGACCCACCAATTTTCTCTCATCCTTTGCTAAAACAGTACTTCAGAGGGGCTAAAAACATAAGACTGCCCCGTAGAGCACCAGCTCCAACTTGTGACCTCAACTTTGTCTTGGAAAAATTAACTTTACCTCCTTTTGAGCCAGCTAACTCAGCAGACTTAAAATATGCAAAAATACAAAATACAAAAATCAAGCAGACAGGTTCAGCACAAACTTCACCCCCCTCTCCCCCCAAAAGGAGAGATAACTATCCCAACTGAGAGTAGCCTCCCAGACATCTCAAATGCGCAGGTGAAAGCTGCTCTCTCTAAAGCTAAAAACACAGCATCAATGGGACCGGATGGGGTCCCCGGCTGTGTGCTACATGAACTCAATGAAGAACTAAACCCGCACATAAGGCAGCTGTTTAATCTTAGCCTCGCCACAGGATATGTGCCCAAGGAGTGGCGTACGGCAACTGTGGTCCCACTCCACAAAGGCGGTGCCTCTACGGACCCTGGTAATTACCGCCCCATAAGCTTAACAAGCCTGGTCTGCAAAGCTATGGAGAGGATCATAATGGAACTCATAAACAAGGACATAGGGGACTTGCAGACCTTGGACCCAACCCAGTTTGGCTTTGTCAAGGGCAGATCTTGCCTTTTGAACTTGGTCGACTTCTTCGAAACAGTCACCAAGGCCATTGATGAGGGAAAGGCAGTCCATACAGCCTACCTTGACCTTGCAAAGCTTTCGACACAATACCCCACTCGGGTATTATAGAGAAACTTACCAGCTTAAATGTAAACCCATATGTCACAAGATGGGTTGCAAACTGGCTAAAGGACAGAACCCACAGGGTTAGAGTTGCTGGAGCCATGTCAGACTCCAAGCCGGTTACAAGTGGAGTCCCACAGGGCTCAGTCCTTGGCCGCCTATTGTTCGGCATCTACTTCTCAGAAGTACAGGCAAACCTAGGAGGACTATGGCTGACAAAGTTTGCGGATGACTGCAAACTGGGTGCCATAGTGGATAGTACATCGGACACAGACATCCTTCAGAGGGGTCTCACGGAAACTGATAGCTGGTGCCAGAGCCATGGCCTGAAGTTAAACGCAAAAAAGTGTATAGTCATACCCTTCGGGAAAAACAAGGTAACCCCAAGCTACCATATAGGTGGCAACCCACTAAGCACAGAAGAGGTTGTCAGGGACCTGGGACCCAGGTTGACAGTGGCCTCTCGTTTGGCGCTCACATTGCTAAAGTGGTTCGAAAAACCTTCTACATTGCCCACCTGATCATGAAGGGATTCACATCCAGATCAAGTGAGGTCATTGTTCCCCTGTACTCTTCACTTATCAGACCAATGATCGAGTACAATGCCCCATTCGGGATGTATCACACCCGACACCTGCAGCAATTGGAGAGACCCCAAAAGTTCCTCACCAAAAGGATAAAGGGACTCCAAAACCTGTCATATGCTGCCAGACTGAAGAAACTCCAACTCTATTCAGTTGCATACCGTCTGCTCAGAGGTGAACTGTGCCTGACATACAAGGCCATGACCAACCCGGAATTAATGGACATGCTCCACCTCAAAAAATCCAAATCCACCAAAACCACTAGAGCAAGAGACTTAAACCTTAGCACGGATATAAATAGGACGTGCTGGAGGGATAGATTTATCACCCAGAGACTCCCCATGCTGTGGAATAAAATCCCGGTCCATGTGAGGCAGAGCACCTCGCTGGCTCTGTTCAAAAGAAATCTTGACCGGTGGATGGGAGATTGTAGGTTTACCCCGGGAATCATCTCTGTGTCACTACTGGACAGAGGCACAACAAACTAATGGGCACAGTATTTCTAACATAAGGGGCGGCGTAAGCCACATAACTTTGGGCTAGGCTTATAAATGCCCTAGGGCAGTTAGCCTAGTATAAACCTATGAACCTATGTCTCCTGGAAAACTGCTCTGCTCCTGGCAATAACCTCAGCACAAAGAGTTTCAGAATTACAGGCACTAATGGCAGTGGAACCTTTCATCATTTTTCACCAAGACAGGGTGTCTTTAAGAACAGACCCTACTTTTATGCCAAAGGTGGTATCAAGTGTGGCGCTAAACCAAGCTATTCACTTGCCAACTTTTTATCCAAATCCACAGAATAAAGGGGAGAGACTTCTGCATTCCTTGGACATACACAGACAATTACGCTTCTA
Source organism: Protopterus annectens (assembly GCF_019279795.1). Taxonomy (NCBI): domain Eukaryota; kingdom Metazoa; phylum Chordata; order Ceratodontiformes; family Protopteridae; genus Protopterus; species Protopterus annectens. Next base: position 1,833,351,879 of record NC_056726.1, read on the forward strand.
CTTGGACAAAACTAAAGCTTTCAGGAAAACTGAGCAATTGTTTGTAGCATATGCTGCAGGAGCACAGGGAAAAGTTATTTCAAAACAGACCATTTCAAAACGGATAGGGCACTGTATACATTTCTCCTATACACAACATGGGAAAGCTGTACCCAACAGCATTAGGTCTCATTCCACCAGGGCTACAGCCACTTCTACTGCCTACCTCAGAGGAGTACCTACCAAGGACATTTTGGAAGCAGCAACTTGGAATTCTGTACATACCTTCACCAAGCATTACCACCTGCCTCTTTACTCTAAATCCAGAGTTGGCTTTGCTACTGCAGTGCTGCAGGGCCTTATAGCCACCCCTAATGCCTTATAGAACCAGCCAACCAACCTCAGCTTTGGGATTCTACCCAAGTGTATTGACTGCAGCAGTGTAACACGATGAGCATAGTACAGTTTTGTACCTACCATCAATGTAGATTTTCGAGTGTATACACTGCTGCAGTCTAGGTTACCCTCCCTCCTTCCCGTCTTCCTTGCTGGTGCTTACCTATGCCTTCTGCCCTTTACTACCTATGGGGAGTATTTGCTGGTAACTGAAAGTTTTTGATTGCATTTCTTATGTATGTTTTATTAACAATTTACATTGCCTACCTTTTTGGGGGCACCTGACATCTGGGGCAAGAAAAACTGAAGAAAATGGCGTTGGCTGCATCTTGTATACCCCTGGCGCACTGATGTCAGGGAGGAGGCGACAGCAACCGACTCCGGACCAAGACTTTGGAACTCTGGCCGACTGGGGGACCGCCTGACGGCAGGATAACCCAAGTGTAATGACTGCAGAAGTGTATACACTCGAACATCTACATTTATGGTAGGTACAAAACTGTACTTTAATTCCTGTTATGTACTTTGTACATGATTAAGATTCTAATTGTCTGCTGATGTACTGTGTTCTTCATCTGTAACTATGTTTGTAATTTTTAATTGCTATGTTGATCAAATTGTTAATTGCTATGTAAATCCAATGTAACTACTGTCTGTATATTTTAACTGTGGAGCTTTTCTCCCTGGGCCTCCGCTATAAATGGACCTACGTCCAGTCAGACACTCCCGGTCAACAAATGTAAATAAATAAATAAACATCAATTCTGATGTTTTTGTTAGTGACTTTAGATATCTTCTCCCTGTTTACTGTCATTCCGAATAATGTAGGGTTGGAGTATTTAAAAGCTTTTCTGTTAGCTCAGAATAAGTGCAGGCCATCTAGGATAGATGTTTTATGTTTATTCATAGAGACCATCTTGGAGAACAAAGAAGTATTATAAACAGAAGAGAGGTGTAGCCATGGGGACCCCATGTGCTAACATTTATGCTAATGCAGTGTTGGCACATTTGGAGTCCCAGTATGTTCTGCAAAATAATAATTATGTATCGAACATTAGATTTTATCGTAGTTTTGTCAACTATATTTTTATCTTTGTGGCAAGGTGAAGTGTGTGACTTACAAGATTTTTTTGTATTTTTACATGACAGTACTAGCTTTCTTACATTTTCCATGAAGTTTTCTACTTATACTATTGATTATCTAGATGTATGTTTAGTCAGGGATGTAAGGATGGGACCTATACCCACTAGATATAGGAAAGAATGTCATAGAAATCATATTCTACATCATAATAGTTTACATCCACTGCATGTTTATAGAAATATTATTAAAGGACAATTTATGAGAATATCGAGGTTAAACACCAATGACGCTATGTTTATGGAACAAGCAGAAGCAATGAAGGTAGAATTATTGCAGAGGGGTTATAAATTTGAAGAGATACAGCAACAGTTAGACCAAGTTTTACACTTGAGGTGCACCTCAGCAGCCCCTTATTTTTCTACCAGAAATGAACAGACTGTGGTTATGAAAGAGAACTTCAGTAAGAAAGCTCCTGGAGTTTGCCTATCTTATACAGACACTATTGCTGATATATGTGGGATCATCAAAAAGAATTGGCGCATTCTGAGGTCTGACACTGATGTTAATAGTATTACCTACTTTCGTGTTTAAGAATAGAAGTTCACTGAAAAGATTGTTGTGTTATGGCAAGAAGGATAATATTGTAGAAGGAAGCATGAGTTGTAGGTTTTGCACATTTATCAATGAGGGCAATATTTTTATACATTCTATACCTGGGAGAAAGTATACATTTTAAAAAAGCCCATCTACATTGGCATTTCTAACCCCACTATGGTGCTGCACTGTCATGTCATATGCCTGCAACCCTAGGCTCCATTTTAGTAACTTGGCATTTTGCTGGCTGGCTCAGTGTAGCCATAGATCCCCCTCGGATTCCTCCTGCCTCCTACTGCAAATAAATGGTCCTAGAGCCTCCCTATCATGGTAAGGTTTCATCATGATTGTGCCATGCCTCCTGCCTAGCAGTTCTATCATGTAGGTAACATCTCTGACCTTCCTTCCCACTTTGAAGGGTCCCTACCAAGCTGCCTGCAGCTCATTGTGTCTCACAGGAATGAGAACCATTACCTGCTGCCCTATAGCATACTCTCTGGCTCAAGCATTCTTGTCATACCAGACCTTTTTCTGCTGTTGGTCTCCTGCCAGGTTCTCCTGAGCCAAGCCCATGAGCTCCCTAAGCCTTGCCCTGAAGTTTAGGACATATGCCACAACAGACTCCTTGTGGGATTCACACTCACCCTCCCACTCATCATGAATCAAATCTGAAGGCCCCCTCACCCAAGCCCATACAGCAATTCAAAAGATGAAAAAACAGTGGATTCTTGGGGTACTTCTCTGTATGCAAACAGTATATGGGGCAAATTTGTTCTACTCTGTCTTGAATTGGTCTGCAAATGCCCTTAGCCTAGTTTATAATGTAGAGTTTAACCTCTCTACAAAACCATTAGTGTGGGGATGGTAGGGGGTGGTCTTTAGGTGCTTCACCCCACAGTGCTTCCACGGATGAGCCAGCAGGTCTGATATGAAACTGGCACTTCTGACCATATTTATCATGGGAAACCTACTCTGCTGAAAATCTCTAGCAAAACATTTGCCACCGTCTCTGCCTCGATGGAGGACAGAGCCACCACCTCAAGGTGTCTGGTAGCATAATCAAATACTATTAGAATATACTTCTTCCATGTGGAACTTGGGGTAGTAAGAGGCCCCACAGTATCAATACCTACCCTCTGAAATGGCTCCTGAATCACAGGCAAAGGCATGAAAGGAGCTCTGACCTTGTCTCCTGCCTTGCCTACTTTTTGACACTGCTCACAGGTCCTGCAGTACCCTGTTACATCCCTTGCAATCCCAGACCAGTAAAATTTCTGCATAATACGTCTCTTGGTATACTTTTCTGCCCATATAGCCTGCAAAAGGATGTCATGGGCTGTGGCTAGAAGATACGCTGTAGGCACTACCAGTTATATTACCTCACCCTGTAGCCCTCCCTCAAGGTTCCACTCTCTATACAGTAACCCTTTGTTCCAGTATACAGACTTCCCCCTTTTCTTTGAGAATCAGGTGCTTCCCTAGCTACCTCCCGCAAGCTTCTTAGTGTAGGGTCTGGGAGCTGATCCTGTTTCAGTTCTACTTTTGTGACTCTTCCACAGGAAGTCTGGTATTCTCTGACAGCAGTGCCTCATTGTCAGCCTGGGTACTACCAATCACCTCTGCCCTTGCAGCCACTCTGTCCAAGGAAACATCAGTACCTACCAGCAGCTGTGGCTTACCTTCAGGCTCACTGTTACAGGGTACTCCATCCCTGAAATAGTAACACCACCAGCTCTGGCTTCAGGTGTGGTGTCTGAGTCTCCCCAGGCTACCAGACCCACATGCCTGTCTCCAAGCCTGAGTACGTATAACTGCATGCACACAAGGTACTGCATTATCAAAATTATTCCCTATCAGGACATCTGCAGGGATATCCTCACACACACCTATTTGCTTGCTTCCTTTCCCCCCCCTCCCAGTCAAGGTGAACCCTGGCCAAAGGCATTTGTAATGGGGTCCCTCATAAAACTCTGACTGGCGTGGACTGCCTTAGCAAGTACTGCTCCTCTTTAACCACTGCAGGCTTCACAGTTGTTGTGTCAGAGGCTGTCTTTTTTTTCAGCAGTGGCCTGATGTTCTTCGTGTTTCACTGTTGCAGTCTTCATATTTGGGTTCTCTACTTGCAAGTAGCCATCAGTCGGCCTGATTATCAAAGTCTTGGGTCCTGCGTCGGTTGCTGTCTCATCTTCCATGATGTCAGGTAGTCAGGGGTATAAAGCATGCAGCTGACGCCATTACATTGGTCTTTCTTGCCGTGCGGTGCCCGAAGCAGAAGCAGTTTGCAAGTTTGGTCGGCCAACTCCTGACATTTTCATTTTCGATTCAAATACCCCATTGGGGAAACTTTTTCTTGCTCTAAACCGATGTCAGTAAAAGTTAACAATTGTATTTCTTGTGGAAAGCAAATACCTCATAAAGATTTTCATTCGTACTGCACTCCTTGCTTTGGCCCAGACCACGACGTCCCTCGCTGTAGGGTTTGTGCCTTATTCAAACCTCGAACTATTCATTGTCGGTTCATTTTCGCATATAAATATCTTGGTACTCAGTTCAGTTATCCAGAAATGGCTTTGGTAAGTCATTCGACTACCGACATTCCGAAAAAATGCAAAGATGAAGACAGAGGCAGGCCGCATAGGTCCAAAGCTGCCGACGACGTTTCCGTTAAGCTAGGCGCCAGTTCACCGGTACTCAGTGAGGTGCTTTCGCAGCCCCTGACACCCACTACTTCAGATTCGCGGGCCTCTACTGAGACCCATTCGGAGTCCAGTTTGCCGCAAGATGCTTCTTTGACTGTGAAACCTGCAGATGTCTCTACCTTGGATGGGTCCGGAGCCACTGTGCAGGCAACGGCTTCTGAGAATGTATTCAGGCCAACTGACTTGCATATTAAACCAACGCCATCTTCTTCTTCAAGGCCTAAATCTCGATCCACGACTAGAAAACTGATGCCCAGACCACATGGTCAGGCCCCTATGCCTAAAAACAAATTATAAGAATGACTGAAGACTTTATTACTCTAATCAGGGGAAGCCACCTTTCTCCCTCTAAGAGACCTAGAACTGATTTTCCTTCTGATTCTTCTGATCAGGATTCTGAAATTTCTGTTTTTTCTGATGACCAAAGAGTTGCCCTTGTCTACCTATGAAGATTCTGATGCAGAGGACTCCATTCCCTCTGCTTCCCCTCCAGAAGATTTCTCTTTTGGTGAAACTTTGCATACTCTTAGGGAGCATTTCCGCTGGGAAAGCCAGGATTAATCTGACTCCAAAAAGGGGCTTAGGGAATTCTTACTCCTACCTCAACACAGGCCTTTAGCTATCCCTCCTGTACTGGACATTGTAGATGATGTCTTCTTAGAATCTAGCCTGGCCCCTGACACTTTACTTCCGGCTCCCGGAAAACCTGACAGGTATTAGAGTACCTGACTCTCACAAGTTCCTCTTTAAGAATCCTACTGCAGATTGTGAGACCATTTCACAGGGACCCAAAGGTATTAAGGCTACTACTGCCAAAAACACTACCCCCACTCATAGAGATTCCAAGGCCCTGGACAGATGGGGTAAGAAGGTTTACACTTCTGCAGCTTTGGCCATTAGGGCCTTAAACTGCCAGTTTCATATGTTAATGTATCAGCAGTATATTATTGGATTGCTTAAACAGAAAATTATGTTGATTCCTGACTGTGCTGAAAATAAAGAATTACAGGATTTAATGCATTCTGCTGAACAAGTTGGAAAACATACTTTGTAGTGTGGTTTTGATTCATTAGAGGCATCTTGCAGGGCTGCTGTCACTGGGTCTGTACTTAGAAGGCATGCTTGGCTTAAGGAGCAAACTTTGCCAGATCATGTTAAAGCTAAATTACTGGATGCTCCCTTAAACCAAGACCGCCTGTTTGGCAACCAAGCAGAAGAAGTACTTAAAAAGATGGAGGAAAAAGCTAAATCTATGCAAACTGTAAAAGATTTCCTGCAAGTACAGACTTTCATGGCAGGGGAGCCTTTCATCATCTTTCATGCTGACGGTGTCCCTCAGGACCAATCCTTCCTTTATGCCCAAGGTGGTATCCAGTGTGGCCCTTAATCAGTCCATTCATTTGCCAGCCTTCTTTTCTAATCCAAAGAGCAAAGGGGAATGAATGCTGCACTCCTTGGACGTGCACAGACAACTTAGATTTTACTTGGACAGGACTTAAGCCTGTCAGGACAGGACTTAAGCCTCTCAGGAAATCTGAACAGCTGCTGGTTGCATTTGCTGCAGGGGCAGAGGGGAAGGCCATTTCAAAGCAAACCATTTCTAAGTGGATAAGCCATTGCATTCATTTCTGCTATAAGCACCATGGAAAACCTACCCCATAGGGGATAAGACCTCATTCCACCAGGGCTGCATCTACCTCTACAGCCTTTCTCAGAGGTGTCCCTACCAGGGACATCCTAGAAGCTGCTACCTGGAGTTCTGTACATACCTTCATCAAGCATTACCACTTGCCACTTTTTTCTAAATCCAGAGCTGACTTTGCCACTGCAGTATTGCAGGGCCTTATAGCTGGTCCTAATGCTATCTAATGGCCTCCTCCCTTTCTTAGCTTTGGAAATCTACCCAGATGTGATGACTGCAACAGTGAAACACGAAGAACATAAGTCCAGTTGTGTACACTTACCATAGATGTATATGTTAGAGTGTATTCACTGTTGCAGTCCTGGTTACCCTCCCTCCAGCTCCCTGACTTCTATTGACTATACCTCTATTCTTTACTATGCTTAAAGCTTTCTGGTGTATTTGCTTTTTTGTTGGTGGTGTAAAGTTATATATAATTGCTTCCCATTATGGGGGCAGCTGACATCTGGGGCAAGAAAAACTGATGTAATGGCGTCAGCTGCATGCTTTATACCCCTGACTACCTGTCGTCATGGAAGATGAGACAGCAACCGACGCAGGGCCCAAGACTTTGATAATCAGGCCGACTGAGGGCTACCTGCAAGCAGGTAATCCAAATGTGATGACTGCAACAGTGAATACACTCGAACATCTACATTTATGGTAAGTGTACACAACTGTACTTTTTCCATAAGTAATCCTAAGACAGGATATAACCTCTTGTTTGGTACCCTTGTTGTCTCCAGACAACTTACCACTGGCATACTTCCCACCCTTTGTTCCCAATCTTGCCTCAGTGGACAGTTATATGATACATGGCCCTAGTGGTTACATTTAAAACATTTAGCCCTTGATCCTGGCTGTGTACCTGAACTAGTGGCTTCCTGTTACTGGTGGACTCTCTTGGGGGTTGTTTAGGCTGCCCACCATAGGTTCCCTTATATCCATATGCAGCACTGGGTGTCCATGTTTGCCAAGTAGATATCCCCTCTCTTCGCCAGCTGATCTGCAGAGTTAAATTCTCCGTCTGCCAGCCACATTTTCCTGTCCTCTGTCAGAGTGCCAAGGACTTGTTCCCTCACCCAAAGGTCTTCCACCCCTTCAAAAGTGGTGACTCACTCACCCACCTATGAAAATAAGTACTTAACTCCGCAATATAATCGCACACACTTTCATTTGCCTTGTGTCTATACTAACAACATTTTTCTGTAAGCCTAAGGTGTTAACTTTAAACATTCAAGTAAACATGTCTTGTCTTTACTTTTTCATAGTTTGAACAATCAATATCAGACAATTTAGAAACAGCAGTTACAGCCTTACCATGAGTAAGGAATTCAGGAACCATGCCCAGAGCCCTTAGTCAACATTATACTGTTTTCATACTCTTTCAAATATGAATAAAACTGTTAAGATTATCACCCTCTGTAAACTGTGGAAGAAATTTACTGACCTTTGTTGCTTCTGGGGTTCGGTTATTCCCTTCCCCATTACCTCCATGACCCTGACGAAGAGTCCGCATCTCCCTCTCATGTTGATGGTGCTTCTCATTTTCTTCAGCTTCCAAACACTGCAGTGTCTGCTGATTCTAATTCCAAATGTTTGGCCTCCAGTTCAAGTCTGTTTAACTCCAGACAGATTTTTAAGTCCTCTGAGGAAAAGGTGAACTGTCCTGTTTCTGAAGGCTGCAGATCTTCACCAAACTGGTTGTCCTCCTTGTTGCTGTTTGAGCTGGGACTAATGTTGAAATCATGGACTCTTTTTAGTCAGGTTGGCATACACTAGTCCTTTGGCTTCACACACCTTGGCCAACTGGTTCTTTGTCAGCTTGCCATAATTCTCTGCTGATATCTTTTCCTGACTAAACACACACACACACACACAAAAACAGATCTGCTGTGAAATGAAACCTATTGGCACACCTTGTTTTTACTGTTTCTGAGGAAACTTTCAGTATTTCAGAAGTGCAGTGTGCATATGTACCGTTGGATACTAGGGGCTGTCTAGTACAGTCAGACTGTTCTGATTTATTTTCATCTTTTGACAGGAAAATATTGTAGAGCTTGGTTTCGGGATTTCCACATTATTTGTTATGTATGACTCTGTTCTGTCAAAGTTTATAGTAAATAACATCTGATGACAATGTTAAGGCAAATTAAGTTATTTGAATGTACTGTGGAGATTTGACTCTCTGTGGTATGAAAACGTAGTTTAAATTGCTGTTAAACCTTATTTTATCACAGTTTAGCATGGTTAAAGTGTGTGGAGCTAATTTTTAACATTGGTTTAGCACATTGGTTGCTCTGGTGTTTGGAACTTGTGTACTGGAAATTCTTTATAACTTCTGTTAGTTGTAAAAGAATTCTAAACATATTTCCAAAGTTTTTTGCGATAATAACACAGCTTGGAAGAGTTTAGTTTTGGGAGAACATACTTATTTCTAGAAAATTTAAGTGCTTATTGTAATAAATTATCCTGTACCATCTGTTTATTATTCTAATTGGTGTTCTTTTCCATGACTTGATGGATCATAACTCTAGTACCTCCCCCCATCAAATCAAATTGCAGGTAAAAATAAAAAAAATGAAAAGTACACCTCAGTCTAAGGTAATGATGCTGTCTGGGCCACTGCTCAACTTGCAGACAACTTTCTTTGTGCCCTGTCTCCCTCTCTTGTAGCTTTGCCGGCCACTTTGGAACAGGGAGTTATACAGATTTTCCTGGACTGTTGCAGTACCTGGTGCAGGTATGGGAGAACCAAATCTTTTAGGTGCCGGAGTTGTCTGGGGTAGGAGACCCTTGCCAGATATAATACTCTATCTTCAGATATTTTATCAAGTAGTGAAGTTCACAAGAAAAAGAAACAAAAGCTCCATCATACAGCTGATACTCAGATTGTAGCTGTTTCTAAAGATGATGTGGTTTCCTTTGCTAGTACTGCACTGCAGACTTAATTCTGGTGGTTATGTTCAAATGCATAGCTCTAGTGCTAGTTTGGGTAGAGAGCTTTTTGTTGTTTCAGAGTATAATTAAGAATCAAATGAGGACAGTGGTGATTTCCTAGCTAACGTTTAGTCAAGTCCGTCTGATTCTTTGGAAGGTGAACCTGAGCTCAAGTCTAAACAAGTGTTCACTTTTCCTCAGATGATTGTTAAATTTAGTTATGTGTTTGGGAGCAGTCTGGAGCTACCCTAGAGCTTGGCAAGGTGTATGATCTTATAGAGGACGAGATGCCCAAGTCTATCCCATGTCTTTTACTGGCCTTGGATGATGTTTATAAAGCAGTACTCAGGTCATCCGTGTCTATTCCAGCAAGTTTCTAAAAGGCTCAAAGAACATAGTCATTTCTCTTATATATGACAGGTCTCTCTGATTTGACTGCTGACCTAGATGTGGTCTGACCATTTGCCTGCTCAAATAAAAAAATAATTCAAACCCCCCCCCCCCCCCGATAAAGAAGAGAACTTGATGTCCTTCAAGGATGCATCTGCAGTCATCACATTTGGGTTGTCCTGCCTCAGGCAGCCCTTCGGTCGGCCGGATACCAAAGTCTGGGTCTGGCCTCGGCTGGTGTCGCACTTTCCCCAACGTCAGAGCGTCTGGGGTATAAAAGCATCAGCCGACGCCATTTTCCTCAGTCTTTCTTGCTGCGTGGTGCCCGAAGCAGAAGTAGTTCGCAAGTGCCGGTCAGCCAGCTCCTGTGATTCAGCTACCGAAGACTTCGAAAAAGCTAATTACCCCGTTGGGGACTCTTTCTTGCCTCAGCCGATGTCAGATAAAGTTAATAATTGTTTAACTTGTGGGAAACAAATACCTCCTAAGGATTTCCACTCTTACTGCCTCCCCTGCCTAGGCCCAGACCACGACGTCTCGGCCTGTTCAGCCAGTGCTTCCTTCAACCGACGAACTCTTAGACGTCGGTCGGAGTTTGCAGAGAAATTCTTTGGGGCTAGTTTTGCTTACAAGATGCCGTCGGAGACTCCGACTTCGCATTTAGTTAAGAAACGGAAGGACAAGGACTGACACACGCGGGCCGCGGTTTCGGCTGAAACCACGGTCAGGCCTACCGCGAGTGTCTCGGCTGATACTGAGTCCTTGGTACTTCCGATTACCGAAACCGTACAACCGACTACCTCGGCCCCGGAGGCCCTGGCCGAGTCGGTTATTGAATTACCTACTGAAACTGGTGTCCAGGAACCTTCCGACACCATTCCTTTAGACAGGTCTACTCCTGCACGTGGTGCAGCCAGACCTCCTGCATCCATGTCCATTAAGGCTTTCTCTAGGGCTAAAGCTGCTAAACTTTCTAAAGCTTTGCCTCCCAATGTTACCTCTCAGAGACCCTCTACTGGCTCACAGATTCTTAGCTTAGCAGAGGATCTTATCTTCTTAATCAGAGGTTCTCAACCTCATCCGGACAGGGGCTCTCAACCACCTCCAGACAAAAGGCCCAGGGTTGAGCCCTCTGACCCCCACTCCTCAGATGAGTCCACTGATGGCTCTACTCTGTCAGACCACCAGGAGGAGGCTTATTCGGCCTACGAGGATTCTGATGCTGAAGAATCTATTCCGTCGGCCTCCCCTCCTGAAGAGTTTTCCTTTGGAGAGACATTACACTCTATGAGAGAACATTTTCAATGGCAGGGTCAGGAATTCTCTGATTCTAGAAAGAGATTAAGGACCTTTTTACATTTACCTCAGCATAGGCCTTTAGCTATACCTCCTGTTTTGAATGTCATTGATGATGTGTACTCTGATGCTAGTACAGCCCCTGACTCTCTCCCTCCGGCTCCTGCCAAACCTGATAGGTACTACAGGGTCCCGGACTCACATCTACACCTGTACAAGGCCCACTCTGCTGATCCAGAAACTATTTCCCAGGGCCCTAAAGGGGTTGCAACTGCCACTGCTAGAAATCCTCTACCCTCTGAAAGGGAGTCCAGAGCTTTAGAGAGATGGGGTAAGAAAGTGTATACTTCTGCAACTCTTTCCATGAGGGCATTAAATTGTCAATTTCATATGATACAGTACCAAGAGTATTTGTTAGATGAATTGCATAAGAAACTGTCTTCTTCTGAACCCCTTGATCGCAAATCCCTTCAGGATCTGGTGCATAACTCCCAGCAGGTTAGTAACCATTTTTTGCAGTGTGGTTATGATGCATTGGAAGCTTCATGTAGGTCAGCTATGACAGGTGCAGTCATACGTAGGCATGCCTGGCTGAAGGAACAATCTCTGCCAGACCATGTTAAAGCTAAGCTTTTGGATGCTCCTATGGAAAAGCAAAGATTATTTGGTTCCACGGCTCAAGAGGTCTTAAAGAAATTTGAAGAAAAGGCAAAATCTGTGCAGTCAAAGACTTTCTGCAAGTCCAACCACCGAGATTCAGCAGAAATTGGCCTACTAAGAATTGGTCCTTTCCAGACTCAGACAGATCTCAGAGAGGCAGGAATAGGCGTGCCAGAGGTAGAGGGCAAGCTAGAGTCTCCTACAGAGGCCGTCAATGGCAGCCTCCCAACCAGAGAGGTAGTGCAGGAACTACAACTGCTACACCAGGACAGACTCAATGACTTTGTTTTGACTCCGCCGACCAGGGCTCAATTAGAAGCACCTTTGGGCGGAAAGCTTTCTTTATTTTCAAAAAATTGGCACAGCATTACAAGGGACACATGGACACTGCAAATAATAGACAAAGGATACAGGTTCCATTTCCACACATTGCCAAAAAGAAAAGGCCAAAAAGAAAAGGCATGCCAGACCTGCCACCAAATCAAAGGGCAGAGGCTTTGAAACAGATTTCCAACTTAATACAAATGAAAGCTATAGAAAAGGTACCTCTTTCAGAACAGGGCCAAGGATTTTACTCCAGATTATTCCTTGTTCCAAGAAAAGAAAATCAATGGAGGCCTATTCTCGACTTGTCCGCACTGAATACTTACCTCATTGTGCCAAAATTCAAAATGCTGACTCTACAGCAACTCCTTCCCATGCTGGGCAAGGGGTCTTGGCTGGTGACTCTAGACCTCAAGAAGGCATACCTGCATGTCCCTATCAGACAAAGTTGCAGAAGACATCTCAGATTTCTTGCAGGGTCAGAGCATTATCAATTCTCAGCATTGCCCTTTGGCTTATCTACTGCGCCCAGAGTATTCACGAAATGCCTGGCATCAGTAATTGCACACTGCAGACTTCAGGGGATTCAAATTTACCCATATCTGGACGACTGCCTTATACAAGCGGACAGCAAGCAAACTCTGTTAAAGGACTTGGATTATGCCATCCACCTACTGCAGGCCTTGGGATATACAGTCAACATCCACAAATCAAGACTTGTTCCATCCCAAAGAATAACTTTTCTGGGTGCGGATCTAGACACAACCACCCAAATGGCCTTTCTCTCAGAAGAAAAACAAAAACAACTACCGGATTACTTCAAGAATCTGACAAGACAAATTCAGCTGACTGCAAGGAAAATCCTGCAGGCCCTGGGTTACATGGCATCTTGCATTCTTCTAATTCCACAAGCAAGGCTGCATATGAGAAAATTACAATGGTACCTAAGGAGTTTATGGACTCAGCACAGTCACAGCTTAGAAACTTTGATCCCACTCATTCCATGCCTTCAAAAGGAATTTCTGTGGTGGGCTCAAGCCTGCCAGTCGAACAGTGGGTTGCCCTTCAGCAAGCCAGGAGCCAACCAAACCATCACTACGGACGCTTCAGACCAAGGTTGGGGAGCACACATGGAGGGCAGATGTATCCAAGGGCTATGGTCACAAAGAGAGCAGTGCATGCACATAAACCAAAAGGAAATGCTGGCAGTGATACATGCAATCAAGGCCTTCAAACTTTTTCTTCATCAAGGCCACCTACTCATAAGGACAGACAACACCACAGTTATGTGGTACATAAACAAGCAAGGAGGCACCCATTCCTACCCTCTTTGCAGACTGGCAATGAATCTATGGGAACTTTCCTTGAAACTCAATATACAGCTGCAGTCCCAGTTCGTGCCAGGGAAAGACAATATACTGGCAGACAGCTTAAGCAGAAATACCATGGATGCACACGAATGGATGCTGCACCCAGACATCTTCTTACTCATAACACAATCATGGGGAAGGCCGGAAATAGATCTGTTCGCCTCCCCCCACAATCATCAACTGAAGAAATTCTGTTCAAGGACATACCACCCACAAGCATGGAAAGTGGACGCTCTCTCTTTCAGCTGGAAAGCCCTAACAGTGTATGCTTTTCCACCTCTCCCATGAATGACCAAGGTCTTACTGAAGATCAGGACAGAGCAGCCCAGAGTGATTCTGATAGCTCAAAACTGGCCAAGACAGCACTGGTGTACCCACTGTTAAAGAGCATGTCACAGACGAAACCGTGGCCTCTCCCCCTATGGCCACTTCTACTGACACAGCACAATTTCAAGACTCTGCATTCCAACCTGAAAACTGCCTGGAAAATACCATGACTCCTCCTCAGAATAGGCTATCCCAGAGAGTGAAGGATATTATTATAGAAGCTCGCCGGCCTTCCACAAGGAAGGCATATTCAGCAAAATGGAAAAGATTTCACACTTGGAACACAACAAAGGGCCTAGATGCGACAGTGATGAACATGGCACATATACTGGAATATTTGGCAGAATTGTTCCACAACGGCCTGTCTTACTCTTCCATTAAGATACATGCCTCAGCAATTTCAGCAGAATACAATGTTAATCCACCTGTCTTCTCTCATCCTCTCCTGAGACAGTTCCTAAGAGGAATCAAAAACATCAATCCTCTCAGGAAACCACCTCTACCTACTTGGGACCTTAACTTCGTGTTGGAAAAATTAACACGTCCTCCCTTTGAACCAGCAGCATCTGCAGATCTACAGTTTCTGTCTTGGAAAACTGCCTTCCTTCTGGCCATAACCTCAGCAAGAAGAGTATCTGAGTTACAAGCTGTAATGGCAGTACAGCCATTTCTTATCTTTCATCAGGACAGAGTTTCATTGAGAACCAATCCTACATTTATGCCAAAGGTGGTATCCAGGGTATCTTTGAACCAAGCTATTCACTTGCCTACATTCTTCCCACAACCACAAAATAAAGGGGAGAAACTTCTGCACACCCTGGACATACTCAGACAGTTGCGCTACTACTTGGACAGAACTAAAAGTTACAGATAGACTGACCAGCTGTTTGTAGCATATGCTGCTGGGGCACAAGGAAAAGCAATTTCCAGACAGACAATTTCAAAATGGATAGGAAATTGCATTCGTTTTTGTTACTCCTTTCATGGAAAAACTGTGCCAGCTAACATTAGACCTCATTCCACGAGAGCCACAGCCACCACCACAGCCTTCCTAAGAGGGGTGGCTACCAAGGACATTTTAGAAGCTGCTACATGGAGCTCCGTGCATACATTTGCCAAGCATTACAATTTACCTTTATACTCCAGATCCAGAGCAGGCTTTGCTATGGCAGTCCTGCAGGGTATCTTAGCTACACCATCCTTTTCTTAGTACCTCCACCCCCAGATTGGCTATGGTGTTCTACCCATATGTGATGACTGCAGATGCATCCTTGAAGGACATAGTACAGTTTTGTACCTACCATAAATGTAGATGTCCGATAGGTATGCATCTGCAGACAGGTTTACCCTCCCTCCTTCCCCTCTGTGGTATACTTCTTGGGTACTTACCCCTCTTATAGCTAGCTGGGGGGATCTATTATGGTGTATTTGTTTTTATAGTACTGTGCATGTTTGGATTTGTTTTTACAATGCATATTTCCAAATTTTAGCCTTCCTTAGAGGGCACCTGGCATCTGGGGCAAGAAAAACTGAGGAAAATGGCGTTGGCTGATGCTTTTATACCCCAGACGCTCTGACGTCGGGGAAAGTGCGACATCAGCCGAGGCCAGACCCAGACTTTGGAATCCGGCCGACCGAAGGGCTGCCTGAGGCAGGACAACCCATATGTGATGACTGCAGATGCATACCTATCGAACATCTACATTTATGGTAGGTACAAAACTGTACTTTATATCTCTGAAGGGAACTGGTTAGATCTTCAAGGTGAAAAGAGGTCTCTCTTTAATAATTAAGCCTTTATTTTACAGTATGCATACAGTTTGGATGATGCAGTAGGCTGCGGTGGTGCAGCGGTTAGCATTGTCGCCTCACAGCAAGAGGTTCTCCCATTCGCTTCTCGGTTAGAGCGTCTTCTATGTGGAGTCTGCATGTCCTCCCCGTGGTTGAGTGACAAAGACATGCAGGTATGTGCATGCATGAATGGGTGTGCCTTCTTTGAAGGTTGGGCGTCGGGCGGGCAACTCGGCACCATAAAAAATCCACTGCCAATCATTAGTGGATGGGAGTTCTGCTGTGGCGACCCATAACCGGGAAAAGCCGAAAGACTTTTTATGGCCACGATGGTGCAGCGGTTAGCGTTGTCGCCTCACAGCAAGAGGTTCTCTCATTCGATTCTCTGCTAGTGCGCCTTCTGTGTGGAGTCTGCATGTCCTCCCCGCGGTCGAGTGACGCTAAAGACATGCAGGTAGGTGCGAGCATGAATGGGCGTGCCTTCTTTGAAGGTTGGGTGTCAGGCTGGCAACTCGGCACCGTAAAAATCCACTGCCAATCATGAGTGGATCGGAGTTCCAATGTGGCGACCCCTAACCGGAAAAAATCAAAAGACTTTTTTTATACAGTTTGGATGATTTTGCTGCATCCTTACCTGAACAGCAAAACTCTTAGAAATTGTTTTTAATGCGACTCAGATTTCAAAACAAGCTTTGAGAGGTGTGCTCGAATGTGCAGATACAGTCTCGAGAAATGCTACTTCCATTGTGTTAAGATGATTTGCTTGGTTACATAATGTAAACTTCTCTGTAAAAGCCGACATTTTTAACGCATCTTTAATTTCTGAATTGGTGTTTGAACCCTGTATTAAGTAGATTTTTAAACAGTGGGATTATAGAGGTAAATTATTGCATGGAGTATCTTGGATGTTTCACATACCAAATTCTCCCCAAAGAAGGTGTCTTCCTTCAGGGTACAGAACAATCAAACAATCCCAGTCAAACAAGTCGGGGATCTAAAAGGAAATAGCAGGAGAGTAATTCTTCTAAACCAAGCAGTAATGGTTCTTTTTCGAAAATGGATCAGTCCACTGCAAAGGAATGACTGTCTCTAGTCAGAGTCAGAGCCGCCCCTTCCTCCTTCCCCGAGGTAGTCTCTCAACCCTGCAGCCTGCTGCAAATAGTCCCAGACAAGTGAGTTCTGAGAATAATTCAGAGAGGAAGCACTTGGCAGTGAATAGAAAATCCTCCCTCTTCCAAGGGGAATTCCCCACTCCCACCAGACCAGATAGAGCTGTTTCCTCCAGTGCTCCATCACATGGAAGAAGCAGGGGTCATAGAATCAGTGTCTACAATCTACAAAGGCAAAGGATTGTACTCCAGAATTTTTTGGTACCAAGAAAGGAGCACTCCTCGAGACCCATTCTAGATTTATCCTTAATAAACACCTTTCTAAAAGTTCTGAAATTCAAAATGCTCACCATACAGTCAGGAGCGGCCCTAGGTCAACTGGTGCCCTAGGCAAAACAGCTCCACGGCACCCCCCCCCCAACACATTACCTGGTGCCCCCATCCTGGTCTACCTACACCAAATAAATACTGGAAAAGTGCCCCTGCTACACCGGCGCCCGCCTAGTTGGCCTATGCCTAAGGCCGGCCATGCATACAGTCTATTCTAGCTTTGCTTCCAGAAGACAATTTCATGGTGGCTATCATGTTCGTGTTGCTCCCAGTTTCAGAAAATTGAGTTTTTCTATGTCTGGTTTACATTATCAGTTTTCTGCTTCACCCTTTGGGTATCTACTGCACCTTGAATGTTTACAAAGTGTCTGTTCCCAGTGGCTGCACATTGCAGAACCCTAGGCATTCCACATTTTTCTTTATTTAGTCAAATTGTTTATTTATACAGTTTCTGTATTCATGTGCTTGGAGTTTATAGACAAGGTCACATCCCTCTTTTCCCACCTGAGCTTCAACTAGAAGCTTTAAAAGTCCTTCCTTACACCCTCTCAATGAATTATTTTCCTGGGGTGTTGGATAGATGCAATAAAAAGGATGGTCTGCCTGCCAGAAGATCAAGTTTGGACTTACCAGGCATTTTCTTGGACTTCTGTTTCTCCTAGACATGGCTTTGCAAGAATGTTACTCAGAATTCTAGGTCTCATGGCATCAGTGATCCTCATAGGTTCATAGGTGTGTACTAGGCTAATGGCCCTGGAGCCTTTACAAACCTAGCCCATAGGATTACCCTGACATTGTGCCACCCTACCGTATTTCCCAGTGCCTCTGTCTAGTAGAGATGCTGGAGTGATCCCCGGGGTGAATTTTCTATTTCTCATCCACCCTTCAAGGTTTCTCTTGAAGAGGGCCAGTGAGGTGCTCTGTTTGACATGTATGGGAAGTCTGTTCCATAACAAGGGCAGTCTGTGTTATGAACCTGTCCCTCCAGCACATCCTTTTGATTGTGGTAATTGGAGCATGTGGTGTGGAGGGATTGGAATTTCTTTAGATGTAGCATTTCTAACAGAGCTGGATCAGACATGGCTTTGTATGTCAAGCAGAGATCGCCTGTAAGTAGGCGATATGAGACCGAGAATAATTGGAGTTTTTTGTGTGTGTCCATATAGGACAAGTGTTTAAGGCCTAGGATCCTCTTTGTGAGGTACTTTTGCGGCGCCTCCAGTTGTTGCAGGTGTCTAGTGAGGTACATGCTAAATGGGACATTGTACTCAATGATTGGCCTAATGAGGGAAGAGTAGAGGGAGACAATGACCTCTTTCTTCCTGGATGCAAAACCCGTAGTAATGAGATGTACCACATAGAAGGACTTTCTGACCACAGTGGCAGTGTGGTGGTCAAAAGAGAGGCTGCTGTCAACCTGTGTTCCCAGATCTCTTATAACACCTTCTGTGCTCATTGGACTACCATCGATGTAGTAATTCATGGGAGCTGGGTTTTTCGCAAAGGGGATGATGACACATTTTTTGGCATTGAGCTTAAGCCCATGGTTCTGCCACCAGTCATTGGTCTCGGTGAGGTCTTTCTGTTGGATGTTAACATCATTTGGGGAGTTAATAATAGCTCCCAACGTGAAATCGTCTGTGACCTTGGTCAACCAAAGACGCTTTGTATTGGCCTGGACTTCAGAGAAGTAGATACCAAACAGAGGACCCAGGACCGAACCCTGTGAGGCTCCACTCGTGACTGGTCAGCAGTCTGACTTGAGTCCACTACTTTCACACTGTGGGTTCTATCTGTGAGCCATTTTGCAACCCACCTGGTGATATAGGGGTTGAAGCCTAGCTTAGTGAGTTTTTCTATGATTCCTGAATTGGGGAATGGTATCAAACGCCTTGGCCAGATCAAGATAGACTAACTCAAAGAAGTCAACCAAGTTGTGCAGGCATGATCTGCCCTTCACAAAACCAAACTGTGTGGGATTCAGAGTTTGGCGATTTCCTATATCCTTGTTTATTAGGTCGATGATGATGCATTCCATAACTTTGCATATCAGACACGGCAGGCTAATGGGGAGATAGTTCCCAGGGTCTGTAGTCACTCCTCCTTTGTGGAGAGGGATGACTGTAGCAGTGCGCCATTTGGTAGCGACAAAGCCTGAGAGGAGAATGTGACTGAACAGGGCACACAGGTGAGGTGCCAGTTCACTCTGTAGTTCATGTAGAACACAGCTAGGGATATTGCCAGGTCCCATAGAAGCTGTATTCTTGGCCTTGGACAGTGCTATTTTAACCTGTGCAGCAGTAATACTGGGTGCCTGGCAATCTACTGGCATTGTGATTGGTCCGGGGGGGGGGGGGGTAAAGTTGGCACTGCATCTGTCAGCCAGTACATTGGCAATATCTGTTTGCTCGGTATAGGAGGTACCATTGTGCAGTAGCTCAGAGCAAATCTGGGTATTGCCATGGAGAGTCTTTACATAACTATAGAAGGTCTTGTGGTTGTCTTTACTATCTGTTCAAATTCTGTTTTCATAGCTAGCTTTAGAAGATTTGATGACGAATTTCAACGTTTTGTTGAGGCTGATAAGGGAGTTTTTCCAGTCTTGGAACTTCACCTTATTCTGTATCAGTTTCCTCCTTCTGTTGCAGAGTTTGTTTATGGTAGGGGACCACCAGATTGGCTTCCTTTTTTTTGGAGGAGAGCGTCTTGGTTCAGTTGGGTATGGTGAGATCCATGCATTTGTGTACGTGTTTGTACAGTGCATTAGTGTATGATTCGGCAGTCATGCAACTATTCTCCATTTGCATGGGTGCCATGAAGTTAGCCACTTCTGTTTTTAGGAGCCCAAAGTTAGCTTTGGAGAAGTTTTTCATGATTGTTACCTTTGTGTGTGTGGGGGGGGGGGGTGGATTTCCAGGGTGATTAGTTTGTGGTTGGATCTAACCAGGGAGGAGTTAACTATTGGTGTAGAGCAATGGTCGCCCATGTTAGTAATGACCAGGTCAAGGATGTTGCTACCTCTAGTGGGGGTAAGAACGAGCTGGTCCATGGCATTTGAATTCATGAATTCCAGGAAATGTTGGGCAAATGTGTTGATACATGAGTAGTTTTCCCAGTTAATGGGGGGGGGGTCCCAGATAATGGAGAGGTAGTTGAAGTCGCCCAGTCTGAGAGTGTTAGGTTGGACCCTAAAATTCTCCATTGTGCTTATGAACGTGGAGTGAGAATCTTGCGACATTGTTAGGGACCTATAGCAGGCTACGACCTGAATTGCTGTCTTACCCAATGTTAGCTGCACTTGAAGTATCTCTGATGCATTATGTTGGGCTACCAGTCTGGAGGTGTGCGCATCCTTTATGAATATGGAAACGCCACCGCCTTTGGAGCTTTGGTCAAAGTTCTGGGGCCAAAAGGTGTGGAATGATTAATAGCCTGGTAGTGCAGGGGTGCTTTCTGCTGCCTTGAACCAGGTCTATTTTACAGCACAAATGTCGATGTTCTCCATTTTAAGGAGTGCTTTGAGTGAGTGCGTTTTCAGATTTAGACTTCTAGCATTGAGCAGCATGACCCTCAGATTGCATTTGTTTGTAGATGTTGTGGTTAACACTGGTACTTGAAGAATTGTTGGACCAAGCCCACACTTATCCCTTGGATTTCCAGGTACAGTTACTGTGATTTGTGAAACAGGAACTGCACTGGTGGAGGTATCAACTGTCTCTGAATCTAAGACTCCCTTTCTATCTTTAGACCCAAGCCTAATCTGTTCAGATGGACTCTTCAGATTTTGCATGGGGAGCAGTGTCCATGGAACTTGGAGTGCAGGGCTTGTGGGATCCTCAGGACATGCCAAAGCATAAGAGATTCTGGCAGTGATTCATGCCTTAAAAATTCTTCACCATGTGTGGACTCTGGGTCCTCTCCTTGTGGTCACAGACAACACTACCATGACGTGGTACCCGCGCAAGCAAGAAGGTGCAAGGTCTTAACTTTGCCATATGGCAGTGATGGCTTAGGAGCTGGCTTTACAGCATTCTATTACTCTTCAGGCCTTGTACATTCCATCAGAGCAAACTACAGTAGTAGACAGACTAAGCAGTTCCTGGGCAGACTGTCATGAGTAGAAACTCTATGCGGAAGTTTTGCAGGACTTGAGCTAGATGTGGAGAACACCTCAAGTAGATCTGGTCACCTCCTTTCAAAATGGACAACTGCAAAAATTCTGTTCAAGACATCTTTGCAGCTCTGCTTGGAAGACAGATGCTGTATCATTCTCATGATTGAGAATGTTCCTGTATGCATTAACACCCTTTCCAGTGATTCCCAGTATACTTTTAAAGATTCAAAAAGAATTACCAAAGCTAATTGTGGTAACACACTTTTTGCCAGGCATAGTTGTTTCTCTCTTTTAATGGAATTGGTCATAGGTAATTGCCACAAACGTCCTCACTGGCAGGATCTGCTCATACATCAGGAGCAAATGGTATACCCCAACTTAGAGCAAGTATAGTTTGACAGCCTGGATGATTCCATTTTGATACCTTTTAGGTTCTTGTTCCATAAGGCTGTGCAGCAGATTATTTAAATAGGTAAGAAAACCTGCAACTAGCAAATCTTATGTTTACAAACAGAAGTGGTTTTCTTGCAGGGGTGCCTAACCAATAATGAAGTCCAGAAAGGGTTCTGACCCACCTCTGATTTTGAAATACTGGTATTTGCTACTCTGAGATGGTTAGACTTATGGTTCTATTTGTTTTTCTCTCTGTCTCTCTTTCTTTGCAGTCAAGTAGCTTATGAAAGGAGTGTTGCACATGAGACTCCCTTGAAAGCAAATTCCTCCTGCCTGGGGTATCAAATCTGGTTCTTGAAAATTTTACCTTGCCTCCTTTTGAACCTACCTATTTGTCTGTTTTATGGTTCACTAATTAAAAGACTGTTTTACTTATTTCTCTGACATCTGCAAGTCAAGTCTTTGAGCAGCAAGCTGTCATGGTGTGACAGCCCTGTTGTACTAATTTATCATCCATGTCTAAAGTTGTTTCTGAATTTACCTTGAATCAAGCTGTCAATCTCCCAGTGTTCTATCCTGATCCAAAAACCAGTGGAGAAAAGACTGCACACATACTGCCTTGACAGAACAAAGCCCTTTAGGAATGCTGACCAGCTGTTTGTCACCTTTATTGGGCCTAAGAAAGGTCAGCCTGTCTCTAAGCAAACTGTTGCATGAAGGTTGTCCTTAGCTATTTTCTATTGCTCCCATCATGGTAAATCTCTTCCAGGCAAGGTTAAGGCTCACTCGGTTAGGGTCTTGCCTTTTCCAATGGCA